>NW_018408171.1:447835-451871 GCF_002113885.1 Mizuhopecten yessoensis | reverse complement strand
CCCACACAGCATATAAAAGTGTCTAAACAACACACTCCCCACACAGCATATAAAAGTGTCTAAACAACACATTCCCCACACAGCATATACAAGTATCTTAACAACACACTCCCCACACAGCATATACAAGTGTCTTAACAACACACTCCCTACACATCATATAAAAGTGTCTAAACAACACACTCCCTACACAGCATATACAAGTGTCTAAACAACATACTACCCACAGAGCATATAAAAGTGTCTAAACAACACACTCCCCACACAGCATATACAAGTGTCTTAACAACACCCGTCCCACACAGCATATAAAACTGTCTAAACAACACACTCCCCCCACAGCATATACAAGTGTCTTAACAACACCCGTCCCACACAGCATATAAAACTGTCTAAACAACACACTCCCCTCACAGCATATACAAGTGTCTTAACAACAAACTCCCTACACATCATATAAAAGTGTCTAAACAACACACTCCCCCCACAGCATATACAAGTGTCTAAACATCACACTCCCCACACAGCATAGAAAAGTGTCTAAACAACACACTCCCCACACAGCATATAAAAGTGTCTGAACAACACACTCCCCACACAGCATAAACAAGTGTCTTAACATTACATGCACAACATACTTCAGTGAAATCTGTCTAAATCAGAAACCACAGATATAAAAATGTCTCTGTCTGTAATAGACAAATTTGGGGATTTCTAAATGCAGAAAGAGTTTTAGGAAAAGGTTTGATTATCAGTGGAAACGACATTGGCCTAATTTCACTTTGGCATCCGGAAGAGATGAGCTGATTGTTTTTTTCAAATATAGCAAAGTAAAGTCTACCTTCATCTTGATAACGCTCATCTCTTTTGTGACTGTCCTTCGTTTGGAGGTGGTTGGGCGTTGATTGGAGTCTGGGTCAGTGTGGGACTCTGTCCTCTTCACAGCTGTAAGACAGAGATAAAACATTACATTTTGTTATTATAATTCAATACTTACAAAAAACACACCAAAAAACTACCAAATGATGGCAATTATTGACAAATTGAAATATAAAATGTCACTTACATGATACTTTTAGGAAGTCAAAGACCAGAAGCCGGGGAAGTAGCGGCAGGTCAAGCTGGCTGATCATGTTGGTTATGTGTCGCATAAACTTCCTCTGTATCAACTCATACTCTTCCTGTAAAACACAGGCAAAGTGAAAGTAGACAATTTCGAGTTCAAAGCAATGACTATGTATATTCATTTTTGTGTATGTGCACATTTATATGTCTTAAAGGATTGCACTATAAAAATAGCAAAATTCATGACAAAATTAATTAGAAAATGTTTGTAAAGATATGAATGATATCCAACTAATTTATAACATGCCATCAGTCTAAAGGTTTGGTAAATATTCATAAAAAAATGGTGACCTTGGCCTTGACCTTGTAACTCTGAATTACAAACTCATTTGAGGTATTCTTTTGAAAAGTAATAAAGCCCAGATGACACTGAATCAGAATCTCAGATGTGACAGGATGGACATGGATAACGATATATAACCCCCTTCACATAAAATGGTAGGACATAAAAAAACACAAGAAATAAAGCAGATATTAATTTATTTGAAAGATGACATATGATTGAGGTAAAAGTTACTGGTATCTTAAACACATCATCACAATATATATATATAAGACAGACATTAATATATATATATATATATATATATATAAAGAATAAAAACATAAATCTTTCAGATCGACCACTAGGCCTTTCTGTCTTCTAGGACTTCATCAGGCTGACTGATGTTTATTTAACACTGTTGGTTACATGACGTCGTCAACATTTGTATAGTCAACAATTTTAGTGACGTCATCAATAAACAAGCATAGTGATGTCACAAACAATACCAGGACAAAGAAAACATCTACATACATGTACAATACATTGCAAAACTCATTATGCATTAATTCAAGCTGGGTTTGAGGACTTTTATAAACATATTTTCTTTAATTTCTCTTGCAACTACATCGTCGCTATTCAGTTTGTAAATAGGTAACACATGAAAATCATCTTTAGAACATTGATGTATATGTTTGCTAACTTTTAAAAATTTAAGTCCTTCATTTGTTGTCTATGTACATTCATTTGTATGACAACATTTGTGGTATTCATATCAAATTTGGATGTACATAGTAAACGTTTCAAGTTTTTAGGTTGTCTTTTACAGTTTATAATCTTCTTCTTATCAAAAATACACTTCATGTTCTCACTTTTTTTTCATAAAATTTACAAAATGTTTAACAACAGGAAACATATTACAATTATTCGAATTGTAAATAGTAACAAATGGTATGATATCAGCATCTTTGCTGTTAGCTCTTTCTAAATTAACACTGACCGGGCCTTTCTCTTTAGCTCTTTGTATGCCGTTTAGTACCACTTCAGCAGGATAACTTTTGCTTTTAAAATAAAGTTTCAAATCGTCCAATCTATCTTCTAATATTTTTTTACCCCAACAACCGTGACTAATTTCGATGCTAAACCATATGGAATGTTAAGCTTAGTGTGTTTAGCATGATTTGAAAAGAAATCCAAATAATTGTGAGAATCTGTAGGTTTACAATATATATCGCTAACAATATTTTGTCCTTTAATTTCTACAAAAACATCCAAGAAAGGTATTCCTTTTTCACTTAACTTCATTGTGTAATTAAAATCGGGATGCAAGGCATTTAGCATATTGAAAAATTCCAGAAGATTCTCACCTGGAGGCCAAATAATAAAGCAATCATCTAGAAATCTCAAAATGTTGTCTTTAAAATAATTTGCAAAAGTAACACTAAATGTATTTTTAACATTTATATATATATATCTATAGAAAGACATCAACAATTGAACCTCTTGGCCTACCTTGTAAGATAGATGACTCTCCTCAGACCTCCTGTTTTTCTTTTTCTTAGGGTCTTTCTTACTGATAGCATGATCAGTCTTCAGGTCGCTGGCTTTAGGGATTGACTCCTTAACATAGTGAAGAAGGGTGTCCCATGCTTCTGGGTTTTCTTTTTGCATGTACACCTTGTTGACTCCTGTGGAGGATCGACGCATCAGCAGACCAATCTGTGAAAAAAAGGCACATCTATTTGTCAAAGACATCAGATCAATATTGTCAATGTAATCAGATCAATAATGTCAGTCATCAGATCAATATTGTCAAATTAATCAAATCAATATTGTCAGTCATTAGATCAATATTGTCAAAGTCATCAGATCAATGATGTCAGTCATTAGATCAATATTGTCAAAGTCATCAGATCAATGATGTCTAACTCATCAGATCAATAGTGTCAAAGTCATCAGATCAATAATGTCAGAGGTATCAGATCAATGATGTCAGATTCATCAGATCAATGATGTCAGATTCATCAGATCAATAATGTCAGTCATCAGATCAATATTGTCAGAGGTATCAGATCAATGATGTCAAAGTAATCAGATCAATATTGTCAGAGGTATCAGATCAATGATGTCAGATTCATCAGATCAATATTGTCAAAGGTATCAGATCAATGACGTCAGATTCATCAGATCAATGATGTCAGTCATCAGATCAATATTGTCAAAGTCATCAGATCAATGATGCCAAAGTAATCAGATCAATATTGTTAAAGTCATCAGATCAATGATGTCAGTCATTAGATCAATATTGTCAAAGTCATCAGATCAATGATGTCAAAGTCATCAGATCAATGATGTCAGTCATCAGATCAATATTGTCAAAATCATCAGATCAATGATGTCAAAGTAATCAGATCAATATTGTCATAGGTATCAGATCAATAATGTCAGATTTATCAGATCAATGATGTCAGATTCATCAGATCAATGATGTCAGTCATTAGATCAATATTGTCAGATTCATCAGATCAATGATGTCAAAGTCATCAGATCAATATTGTCAGTCATCAGATCAATATAGTCAAAGTAATCAGATCAATGATGTCAAAGTCAGCAGATCAATGATGTCAAAGTCAGCAGATCAATATTGTC
>NW_018408171.1:424747-442840 GCF_002113885.1 Mizuhopecten yessoensis | reverse complement strand
ATGTCAAAGACATCAGATCAATGATGTCAAAGACATAAGATCAATATTGTCAAAGTCATCCGATATAAAGTCCTACCTCAGACTGCTTCCACTTCTGTCCAGTACCAACCACGACAACAATGAGAGGCAGGTTCATTGTACACACCCCAAACCGAATCTCCATCATACAGGCATTGGACATCACATACTTCAACAAAATTACAAGGCATCAAACATCAAATACTTCAATACAATAACAAGGCATCAAACAGCATATACTTTAAAGTCAGTCTGGTTTAGTCACAGATTTTGTTATTTAGTTATAATGTAATTATCTAGAGTACGGCTATGTTGTATCCAGAAATTATTTACATGCAGTTATATTTGTACTGCTGTGATTTTCTAGAGTAATTAGTGATTTTCTGTAATAAAGTGTTATGCCTACCTCATCAGACACACAAGCCACCAGCACACGACTGTTCTGTAGACCCACAGCAATATCATGATAAAGGCCATCCTGAAACAGACCACAACTGTCATAGACTACTGTAGAAACCATCTATCTTTATAAGATAACTCAATTGTCACTCAATGTCACAATATTTAGGCTTCCTCAAGTTGTTTCCATCTTGCTTTTAAAAGTAAGATGGACATACCTTTCCAAATATATAAAACAACTGTAGCCATTAAATGAACAGCAAGAAGCACAAACATCTTGTTTTCGATAACAGGTTCATTTTGCGTATATACACATGCTAGATGTATTTGTAGTGACACTAAAGTTGTACTATACAAGACAGCAAGGATATAGACATTCAGATCCCCCGCCAAGGGAGCTTTAGAAAAGTTTTAGAAAGTGAGTTTGTCCTTCAGTTTTACTGCAATTCATCTTCATCTAAATTTCAGACCTCAAGCTTTATCTCTGACTTGTGTGTGAGGGAATAAGACTTTGGACAAAGTTTCCATGGTAACAGAAAAAATACAGTAAATGAAAACTGTTGCATACCAAATAGCAAAAGGCAACGCCAGACTACTAGATCAATATATGTTAACATTTTGCGAGGTTCTTTTTGACCATTTTGGAGTTATACTGCCTGAGAAACGGACAGACCTAGCTGATGATTTGTAGCATCAATAACATGTAAATACGTCACTCAAAGTGCTTTTCTACAGCAAACCTCTTAAACATTTACCTTGCTCATTTGTTCGTGGTCGATCCAGCACTTGATGCCTTTTTTCTCCAGGAAGTCCTTGATGTCGCGAGGGTCTCCCCACCCTACGGAGCCTGGACGTTCTTTTGTACCTTGCTTCACTGCTTGAAGAGAGTTTACCCAGGTGTAGCTGATGAAACAGGCAGGGTGTTCCAGGGCATTCTACAATCAGAACATTCAGACTTAAACAGCAAATATAAACAAGCACAGTGCCAGGAATAGTTTTATTATTTTGTTTTTATTTTTGTTTATAATTCTTGTAAATATTAGAGTTGTACATTATAGGGTTCACAGTCTGTCATATGTAACTTCTACTTTGTTGATGTCTTGTTATGTTTTCTGTACTTGAGATGTGACGTAGAAAGAAATGTGTATACAAAGCAAAGTAGTCCATTTAATGGAAAAAGGACAACTGTGAATTTGCACACATCATGATGTTGGGAGGGAGGGAGTGTTCAGCAGTTATCATTCCTGTATAGTTAGAACTGTCAGGACCAGACATAGCTTACAGAGACTGGTTATAAGGTGTTAGGGTATTACAGCATGACCTAAGCCTTATGATCCTTGAAAAAGTTAGTTTATATTCAACCATTTTGTCTCATTTGGCTAGAGTCTTTATTTTCTAAGGTGATTAAATTGTGTTACTGACCATGTGGTGTCTATATCAGGTCACATCAGACTTCTCTCAGGTGATTAAACTGTGTTACTGACCATGTGGGGTCTATATCAGGTCACACCAAACTTTGTTTCGGGTGATTAAATTGTGGTACCATCCATGTGGGGTCTATATCAGGTCACACCAAACTTTGTTTCAGGTGCTTAAATTGTGGTACCAGCCATGTGGTCTCTATATCAGGTCACATCAGACTTTGTCTCGGATGATTAAATTGTGTTACTGACCATGTGGTTTCTATATCAGGTCACATCAGACTTTGTCTCAGGCGATTAAATTGTGTTACTGACCATATGGGGTCTATATCAGGTCACATCAGACTTTGTCTCGGATGATTAAATTGTGTTACTGACCATGTGGGGTCTATATCAGGTCACACCAAACTTTGTTTCAGGTGATTAAATTGTGGTACCAGCCATGTGGTGTCTATATCAGGTCACATCAGACTTTGTCTCGGGTGATTAAATTGTGTTACTGACCATGTGGGGTCTATATCAGGTCACATCAGACTTTGTCTCAGGTGATTAAATTGTGTTACTGACCATATGGGGTCTATATCAGGTCACATCAGACTTCGTCTCAGGTGATTAAATTGTGTTACTGACCATGTGGGGTCTATATCAGGTCACATCAGACTTTGTCTCAGGTGATTAAATTGTGTTACTGACCATGTGGGGTCTATATCAGGTCACATCAGACTTTGTCTCAGGTGATTAAATTGTGTTACTGACCATGTGGGGTCTATATCAGGTCACATCAGACTTTGTCTCAGGTGATTAAATTGTGTTACTGACCATGTGGGGTCTATATCAGGTCACATCAGACTTTGTCTCAGGTGATTAAATTGTGTTACTGACCATGTGGGGTCTATATCAGGTCACATCAGACTTTGTCTCAGGTGATTAAATTGTGTTACTGACCATGTGGGGTCTATATCAGGTCACATCAGACTTTGTCTCAGGTGATTAAATTGTGTTACTGACCATGTGGGGTCTATATCAGGTCACATCAGACTTTGTCTCAGGTGATTAAATTGTGTTACTGACCATGTGGGGTCTATATCAGGTCACATCAGACTTTGTCTCAGGTGATTAAATTGTGTTACTGACCATGTGGGGTCTATATCAGGTCACATCAGACTTTGTCTCAGGTGATTAAATTGTGTTACTGACCATGTGGGGTCTATATCAGGTCACATCAGACTTTGTCTCAGGTGATTAAATTGTGTTACTGACCATGTGGGGTCTATATCAGGTCACATCAGACTTTGTCTCAGGTGATTAAATTGTGTTACTGACCATGTGGGGTCTATATCAGGTCACATCAGACTTTGTCTCAGGTGATTAAATTGTGTTACTGACCATGTGGGGTCTATATCAGGTCACATCAGACTTTGTCTCAGGTGATTAAATTGTGTTACTGACCATGTGGGGTCTATATCAGGTCACATCAGACTTTGTCTCAGGTGATTAAATTGTGTTACTGACCATGTGGGGTCTATATCAGGTCACATCAGACTTTGTCTCAGGTGATTAAATTGTGTTACTGACCATGTGGGGTCTATATCAGGTCACATCAGACTTTGTCTCAGGTGATTAAATTGTGTTACTGACCATGTGGGGTCTATATCAGGTCACATCAGACTTTGTCTCAGGTGATTAAATTGTGTTACTGACCATGTGGGGTCTATATCAGGTCACATCAGACTTTGTCTCAGGTGATTAAATTGTGTTACTGACCATGTGGGGTCTATATCAGGTCACATCAGACTTTGTCTCAGGTGATTAAATTGTGTTACTGACCATGTGGGGTCTATATCAGGTCACATCAGACTTTGTCTCAGGTGATTAAATTGTGTTACTGACCATGTGGGGTCTATATCAGGTCACATCAGACTTTGTCTCAGGTGATTAAATTGTGTTACTGACCATGTGGGGTCTATATCAGGTCACATCAGACTTTGTCTCAGGTGATTAAATTGTGTTACTGACCATGTGGGGTCTATATCAGGTCACATCAGACTTTGTCTCAGGTGATTAAATTGTGTTACTGACCATGTGGGGTCTATATCAGGTCACATCAGACTTTGTCTCAGGTGATTAAATTGTGTTACTGACCATGTGGGGTCTATATCAGGTCACATCAGACTTTGTCTCAGGTGATTAAATTGTGTTACTGACCATGTGGGGTCTATATCAGGTCACATCAGACTTTGTCTCAGGTGATTAAATTGTGTTACTGACCATGTGGGGTCTATATCAGGTCACATCAGACTTTGTCTCAGGTGATTAAATTGTGTTACTGACCATGTGGGGTCTATATCAGGTCACATCAGACTTTGTCTCAGGTGATTAAATTGTGTTACTGACCATGTGGGGTCTATATCAGGTCACATCAGACTTTGTCTCAGGTGATTAAATTGTGTTACTGACCATGTGGGGTCTATATCAGGTCACATCAGACTTTGTCTCAGGTGATTAAATTGTGTTACTGACCATGTGGGGTCTATATCAGGTCACATCAGACTTTGTCTCAGGTGATTAAATTGTGTTACTGACCATGTGGTGTCTATATCAGGTTACATCAGACTTTGTCTCAGGTGATTAAATTGTGTTACTGGCCATGTGGTGTCTATATCAGGTTACATCAGACTTTGTCTCAGGTGATTAAATTGTGTTACTGGCCATGTGGGGTCTATATCAGGTCACTCTGCCTCCTATTTACTTACATTATTAATTCCCTGTACAGTCTCCTGGACCATATCCACCAGGTCTGGGATCTTTTTATCGAAGCGTTCAGCAGTGCGTATCATGGCCATTCTCTATAAAAGATTAAACATTACCTAACATATCATATGGTTATGGTTATGTACAATCAGTTTTACTAATTAGAGCATACATACTTATTAGGGGAATTATTCCAAGCTTTAACGCTTTAGCCCAAGCCCTCTCCTGTCGTAAATTTTTACTGATATAGCAAACTGATTTAAGGTCACCTTGTGATCATAGCTCCCAGCATGGTTTACTTATATCATTACTATAGCCACTTTATCTCCACAGTAACAGTACTGAGTGACTGTACTTACCGGCTGTCCAATTTTCATGCCCAGGTCGGTTTTCTGCCAATCCGTACTCTCACCCACACAGGCGATGTGGAATGGTTTGCTAAGACCCTCCATCGCATACTGGAACATATTGCTGCAATTCTGGTCCCGCTCAAACTCATCAGACATGATACCGACCAGTACCTGTAGACACATAGGGGCAGTTTGTAGTAGTCCCTTACTTACATGTGATGTAGATCTATAGGAAATTATCTTCTATGGAATTACATAACCATCCAAATCCCTCAAATGTAAGAATCAAGAAAAATATAATATCAGTGATTTACCTTCAAAAAATCAAATTAACTGGCGCTTCCTCCTTACTTACATAACAATGTTACAATGAGCGCGATATTTAACATAAGAAATGCCCATTTCAAATTTATGTTGATGGAACCGAACCACCTTATTACCTTGCAGTTTTTCAGAGCCATCATCATGTCATTCATTTTGGTGCCAGCTTCCATGTCTGGGTACCAGCTAAAATAAGTTAAACATCTCATGTTAGATTAATGTGGAAAACAACAATTATTATACACAATATAGAAAAAGTGTAAAAAATACAACAGAAATATGAAAAAACAAGGTCTTAGAAAGTTTTGACAGAACAGTACATGTGTCAATGATTTAAATGGAATGGTGTACATGCTCAATTAAGTAGTTGATTTGGCTTCCAGTTGTACTTGTAGGATCACATAAGTAGGTGTTAGCTGACATTACCAGGACAACCCAGACTCCTCCAGATGCTGTCTGATCTTGGCAGGATCCACTTTTGAGGTGTCTATTTTGGGAAGGTCTGCCTTGCAGTAGAGGATGGCCACATCATTTTCCATGTTCCTGTTGAGTGACTGCAATGCACTTATACTGTGTTGTAGGTGGATGTCAAAGTCCGAGTCTTGTTCCTCAGGCATCATCTCTGTAGACAACAAGTACAGAGATGTGTTTAAGTAGGTCAACACAAATACAGAGATGTGTTAAAGTAGGTCAACACAAATACAGAAATGTGTTAAAGTAGGTCAACACAAATACAGAGATGTGTTAGGGTAAGTCAACACAAATACAGAGATTTGTTAAAGTTTGTCAATACAAATGTGTTAAAGTAGGTCAACACAAATAGACACAGATGTGAAAGTAGGTCAACACTTTATATTGATGTGTTTAAGTAGGTCAACAAAAATACAGAAATGTGTTAGGATAAGTCAACACAAATACAGGAATGTGTTATGGTAAGTCAACACAAATACAGAAATGTGCTAAGGTAAGTCAACACAAATACAGAAATGTGTTAAAGTAGTTCAACACAAAGGTGTTAAAGTAGGTCAACACAAATACAGAGATGTGTTAAAGTAGTTCAATAAAAAACAGATGTGTTAAAGTAGGTCAACAAAAATACAGAGATGTGTTAAAGTAGGTCAAAACAAATACAAAAATGTGTTAAAGTAGGTCAACACAAATGTGTTAAAGTAGGTCAACACAAATACAGAAATGTGTTAAAGTAGGTCAACACAAATACAGGGACATGTAAAAGTAGATCAAGACAAATTCAGGGATTATGTAAAAAGTAGATCAACACTTTATATTGATGTGTTTAAGTAGGGCAACACAAAATGATAAAATGTCAACGTTAGGAAACAAATACAGAAAGTCTTACCAAGTAGCTGGCCCATTGACACAGTGTGGAAGTATTTTGTACACTGCAGAAATGGAGCTTTGAGGTCTCCTGCCCGCCGGATTAACTCCCCTTTAAACAGGCATGGCTCTCTTGTTCCCTGTTAGCACAAACATGTCAGTGTTATTGACAATCATCCTTCACAAGTAAGTTTTGTTACAACCACACACGGCAACATGGATATACCTAGATAATTATGATGTTGTTTGTATTATCATATTTGTCACTATTGTAACAATGCTATATATATACTAGTGAATTAATGTGATAACTTTTATTGAAAATTTCCAAATTTACTAAATTTGTCAAAGGAACAATTGTCAGAAACAGATATAATGAATTTGTCATTTTGACTTTTCACGTCTCATGAGATCAGAAAAAGTTCTATATCATTCAATGTTTTTGTTTTTATTAATAATAGAGAGATATTTGTGGAAAAAAACTTGTTGATACAGACTTTCACAAATGAGAGTAAGATCTGTTTATAACAAACCTCTTTGCTGATACGCACAGTTTATATCAATAAGATCTGGTTGTGATGACAGTTTATATCAATAAGATCTGTTTGTGATGACAGTTTATATCAATAAGATCTGTTTGTGATGACAGTTTATATCAATAAGATCTGTTTGTGATGACAGTTTATATCAATAAGATCTGTTTGTGATGACAGTTTATATCAATAAGATCTGTTTGTGATGACAGTTTATATCAATAAGATCTGTTTGTGATGACAGTTTATATCAATAAGATCTGTTTGTGATGACAGTTTATATCAATAAGATCTGGTTGTGATTACATTTTATATCAATAAGATCTGTTTGTGTTGACAGTTTATATCTATAAGATCTGTTTGTGTTGAGAGTTTATATCAAAAAGATCTGTTTGTGATGACAGTTTATATCAATAAGATCTGTTTGTGATGACAGTTTATATCAATTAGATCTGTTTGTGATGACAGTTTATATCAATAAGATCTGTTTGTGATGACAGTTTATATCAATAAGATCTGTTTGAAACGACAGTTTATATCTATAAGATCTGTTTGTGACGACAGTTTATATCAATAAGATCTGTTTGTGACGACAGTTTATATCTATAAGATCTGGTTGTGATGACAGTTTATATCAATAAGATCTGTTTGTGATGACAGTTTATATCAATAAGATCTGGTTGTGTTGACAGTTTATAAATACACACACATACACTACACGCATGCATCTTGCACAAAGGGGAGGCCGTCCTTAAATGACCTTAGCTGTTAATAGGACGTTAAACAAAATCAAACAAACAAACAAACAAACTATATCAAAAAGATCTGTTTGTGATGACAGTTTATATCAATAAGATCTGTTTGTGATGACAGTTTATATCAATAAGATCTGGTTGTGTTGACAGTTTATAAATACACACACATACACTACACGCATGCATCTTGCACAAAGGGGAGGCCGTCCTTAAATGACCTTAGCTGTTAATAGGACGTTAAACAAAATCAAACAAACAAACAAACAAACTATATCAAAAAGATCTGTTTGTGATGACAGTTTATATCAATAAGATCTGTTTGTGATGACAGTTTATATCTATAAGATCTGGTTGTGATGACAGTTTATATCAATAAGATCTGTTTGTGTTGACAGTTTATATCAATAAGATCTGTTTGTGACAATAGTATATATCTATAAGATCTGGTTGTGACAATAGTTTATATCTATAAGATCTGGTTGTGATGACAGTTTATATCAATAAGATCTGGTTGTGATGACAGTTTATATCAAAAAGATCTGTTTGTGATGACAGTTTATATCTATAAGATCTGTTTGTGACAATAGTTTATATCAATTAGATCTGTTTGTGACAACATTTTTTTTGCTTTTACTGCAAAACCTAAATATTGTGCTGACGATCTTAAAAGTTCATGTGCTGTCTCTTGACCTCCTCCCAATACCTTCTATATAATTATACATGTATCTGTCAAGTGATTATATCTATCTCCATGCTGTGAAGCTCTGTTTGCCTAATGTCTCATCAATTTTCCAACAAAATAACACCAAAACATTTGTGATTGGCGAAAAATTGGCTCACTTTTTAGGAAGTGGCGTGACAGTTTATATCAATAAGATCTGGTTGTGACGACAGTTTATATCTATAAGATCTGTTTGTGACCACAGTTTATATCCATGAGATCTGGTTGTTACAAACCTCTTTGCTGATACGTTTAGTTTACATCTATACGATCTGGTTGTTACAAACCTCTTTGTTGATACGTATAGTTTACATCTATACGATCTGGTTGTTACAAACCTCTTTGCTGATATAGTTTATATTAATAAGATCTGGATGTTACAAACCACTTTGCTGATACGTATAGTTTATACTAATAAGATCTGGTTGCTACAAACCTCTTTGCTGATACAGTTTACATCTATAAGATCTGGTGGTTACCTCTTTGCTGATACAGTTTATATCTATAAGATCTGGTGGTTACCTCTTTGCTGATACAGTTTACATCTATAAGATCTGGTGGTAATTACCTCTTTGCTGATACAGTTTACATCTATAAGATCTGGTGGTTACCTCTTTGCTGATACAGTTTACATCTATAAGATCTGGTGGTTACCTCTTTGCTGATACAGTTTATATCTATAAGATCTGGTGGTTACCTCTTTGCTGATACAGTTTACATCTATAAGATCTGGTGGTAATTACCTCTTTGCTGATACAGTTTACATCTATAAGATCTGGTGGTTACCTCTTTGCTGATACAGTCGGGACAGGGGATGAAGAAGTCGTACATAACTCCATGGAAGGACTCCTCGATGAGACTCTCGAACACCTCATGAATCAACAGCAAAATGTTTTCTGGCTGTGGACCCTGTACCAGTACCACCAGCTCGGAGTCACTATGGATAAACACACATTATCATAGTACGATGGAAAAACTACAATTAATACAACTGTCACAACATGCCGTACTGCGAGTCCGTCATCTTTCCGTCCGTTGTCTGTCTGTCAACTTTTTCTTTTGAACGACTTCTTCTGAGGAACTGGTGGACCTAGGATCACAACATTTGACAAGAAGGTGGATGGGAAAAGGTGCTATAAAGTTTCCACATTAAAATGACCTTGAACTACTTTCAAGGTCACAGGGGTCAAATTTGTTAAAAACTTCAAACAACAATATTTAAAGGACAATTTGGTCTAAAGTGAGCTATATCCCTGTAGTATTGAGGATGAAGTGAGCTAGTGTAACCCATGTAGTATCAAGGATGAAGTGAGCTAGTGTCACCCCTGTAGTATCAAGGATGAAGTGAGCTAGTGTTATCCCTGTAGTATTGAGGATGAAGCGAGCTAGTGTAACCCCTGTAGTATTGAGGATGAAGTGAGCTAGTGTAACCCCTGTAGTATTGAGGATGAAGTGAGCTAGTGTTACCCCTGTAGTATCGAGGATGAAGTGAGCTAGTGTAACCCCTGTAATATCGAGGAATAAGCGAGCTAGTGTAACCCCTGTAGTATTGAGGATGAAGTGAGCTAGTGTAACCCCTGTAGTATTGAGGATGAAGTGAGCTAGTGTAACCCCTGTAGTATTGAGGATGAAGTGAGCTAGTGTAACCCCTGTAGTATTGAGGATGAAGTGAGCTAGTGTAACCCCTGTAGTATTGAGGATGAAGTGAGCTAGTGTTACCCCTGTAGTATCGAGGATGAAGTGAGTTTGTGTTACCCCTGTAGTATCAAGGATTAAGTGAGCTAGTGTTACCCCTGTAGTATCAAGGATTAAGTGAGCTAGTGTAACCCCTGTAGTATTGAGGATGAAGTGAGCTAGTGTTACCCCTGTAGTATCAAGGATGAAGTGAGCTAGTGTTACCCCTGTAGTATCGAGGATGAAGTGAGTTTGTGTTACCCCTGTAGTATCAAGGATTAAGTGAGCTAGTGTTACCCCTGTAGTATCAAGGATTAAGTGAGCTAGTGTAACCCCTATAGTATCAAGGATGAAGTGACCTTGTGTTACCCCTGGAGTAGTGAGGAAGAAGTGAGCTAGTGTTACCCCTGTAGTATCGAGGATGAAGTGACCTTGTGTAACCCCTGTAGTATGGAGGATAAAGTGACCTTGTGTAACCCCTGTAGTATCAAGGATGAAGTGAGCTAGTGTAACCCCTATAGTATCAAGGATGAAGTGACCTTGTGTTACCCCTGGAGTATGGAGGATGAAGTGAGCTAGTGTTACCCCTGTAGTATCGAGGATGAAGTGAGCTAGTGTAACCCCTGTAGTATCAAGGGTGAAGTGAGCTAGTGTAACCCCTGTAGTATCAAGGATGAAGTGAGCTAGTGTTACCCCTGTAGTATCAAGGATTAAGTGAGCTAGTGTAACCCCTGTAGTATCAAGGATGAAGTGACCTAGTGTAACCCCTGTAGTATCAAGGGTGAAGTGAGCTAGTGTAACCCCTGGAGTATCGAGGACGAAGTGAGCTAGTGTTACCCCTGTAGT
This sequence comes from Mizuhopecten yessoensis, assembly GCF_002113885.1. NCBI lineage: Eukaryota > Metazoa > Mollusca > Bivalvia > Pectinida > Pectinidae > Mizuhopecten > Mizuhopecten yessoensis. Next base: position 431,716 of record NW_018408171.1, on the reverse strand, counting down.
ATCAAGGGTGAAGTGAGCTAGTGTTACCCCTGTAGTATCAAGGATTAAGTGAGCTAGTGTAACCCCTATAGTATCAAGGATGAAGTGACCTTGTGTTACCCCTGTAGTATCGAGGATGAAGTGGGCTAGTGTTACCCCTGTAGTATCGAGGATGAAGTGAGCTAGTGTTACTCCTGTAGTATCGAGGATGAAGTGAGCTAGTGTAACCCCTGTAGTATCGAGGATGAAGTGAGTTTATGTTACTGTTGTAGTATCGAGGATGAAGTGAGCTAGTGTAACCCCTGTAGTATTGAGGATGAAGTGAGCTAGTGTTACCCCTGTAGTATCGAGGATGAAGGGAGCTAGTGTAACCACTGTAGTATCAAGGAGGAAGTGAGTTTATGTTACCCCTGTAGTTTCGAGGATGAAGTGAGCTAGTGTAACCCCTGGAGTATCGAGGACGAAGTGAGCTAGTGTTACCCCTGTAGTATCAAGGATGAAGTGAGCTAGTGTTACCCCTGTAGTATCAAGGATTAAGTGAGATCAAGGATGAAGTGACCTTGTGTTACCCCTGTAGTATCGAGGAGGAAGTGGGCTAGTGTTACCCCTGTAGTATCGAGGATGAAGGGAGCTAGTGTAACCCCTGTAGTATCAAGGATGAAGTGAGTTTATGTTACTGTTGTAGTATCGAGGATGAAGTGAGCTAGTGTAACCCCTGTAGTATCAAGGATGAAGTGAGTTTATGTTACCCCTGTAGTTTCGAGGATGAAGTGAGCTAGTGTAACCCCTGTAGTATCGATGATGAAGTGACCTTGTGTAACCCCTGTAGTATCGAGGATGAAGTGAGCTAGTGTAACCCCTGTAGTATCAAGGGTTTAGTGAGTTTATGTTACCCCTGTAGTATCGAGGATGAAGTGAGCTAGTGTAACCCCTGTAGTATCGAGGATTAAGTGAGCTAGTGTTACCCCTGTAGTTTCGAGGATAAAGTGGGCTAGTGTTACCCCTGTATTATCGAGGATGAAGTGAGTTTATGTTACCCCTGTAGTATGGAGGATGAAGTGAGCTAGAGTAACCCCTGTAGTTTCGAGGATAAAGTGAGCTAGTGTTACCCCTGTATTATCGAGGATGAAGTGAGTTTATGTTACCCCAGTAGTATCAAGGATTAAGTGAGCTAGTGTTACCCCTGTAGTATTGAGGATGAAATGACCCTCTGTTACCCCTGATGTATCTAAGATGAAGTGAGCTAATGTAAACCCTGGAGTATTGAGGATGATATTGGCTGGTCTCCTTCATGTTGTTAATATAAGGCAAACACATTGGCTGAATAAGGTAACTTACTTTTCCTGTCGTATCAAGGCTAAATGTCTGTTTTTGTTCAGCATGGAGCCTTTCTTCCAGATAATTTTTCCATCAGAGAACTGAAACAACCTCACCTAAAGTGAGAATATTTCAACATTAACAAGCAACAAACAGAATTTCTAAAAACACTTCGTTAGTTTTATAAAAATAATTCTCTTGAAAATCAATGATAAAAGTGATCAGCTCTGCTGAGTTTTTCTGTTGGGACATGATTGAGATCAAACTGTCTCCACTTGTATGAAACACACAAAACATTCGGGAGCTCAAGACTTGAGATGTGTAATACTGTGTAATACTGTGTAATGTAATCAGTTCTATCAGTTTGGCAAGTATTTTGAGCTAAAAATAGGAAGCGTTAGTTCTGTTGAGTTATATAACCAGTCATCAGTTCTCCCATTATTGATGAGTCATATGTTTTATTTATTGATGACAGTTGTCCGTATTAATTCATATTCTCTGTTGTAGTGATGTCATGGTCTATACCTGTGATTTGTTTTAGTAACGTCATGTTTTTTTAGCTGTGATTTGTTGTAGTGATATCATGGTTTGACCTGTGCTCTGTTGTAGTGATGTCATGGTTTAACCTGTGATCTGTTGTAGTGATGTCATGGTCTATACCTGTGATTTGTTTTAGTAACGTCATGTTTTTTTAGCTGTGATTAGTTGTAGTGATATCATGGTTTATACCTGTGCTCTGTTGTAGTGATATCATGGTTTATACCTGTGATCTGTTGTAGTGATGTCAAGGTTATTACCTGTGATCTGGTGTAGTGATGACATGGTTTTTACCTGTGATCTGGTGTAGTGATGACATGGTTTTTACCTGTGATCTGGTGTAGTGATGACATGGTTTTTACCTGTGCTCTGTAGTAGTGTTATCATGGTTTAAACCTGTGATCTGTTGTAGTGATGTCATGGTTTTTACCTGTGATCTGTTGTAGTGATGTCATGGTTTATTCCTGTGATCTGTTGTAGTGATGTCATTGTTTATACCTGTGATCTTTTGTAGTGATGTCATTGTTTATACCTGTGATCTTTTGTAGTGATGTCATTGTTTATACCTGTGATGTGTTGTAGTGATGTCATTGTTTATACCTGTGCTCTGTTGTAGTGATGTCAAGGTTTTTATCTGTGATCTGTTGTAGTGATGTCAAGGTTATTACCTGTGATCTCGTGTAGTGATGACATGGTTTTTACCTGTGATCTGTTGTAGTGATGTCATGGTTTATACCAGACGAGTTCTTTGTTTTTGCGATGTCATGGTTATTACCTGTGCTCTGTTGTAGTGATGTCATTGTTTATACCTGTGATGTGTTGTAGTGATGTCATTGTTTATACCTGTGATCTTTTGTAGTGATGTCATTGTTTATACCTGTGATCTTTTGTAGTGATGTCATTGTTTATACCTGTGATCTTTTGTAGTGATGTCATTGTTTATACCTGTGATCTTTTGTAGTGATGTCATTGTTTATACCTGTGATCTTTTGTAGTGATGTCATTGTTTATACCTGTGATCTTTTGTAGTGATGTCATTGTTTATACCTGTGCTCTGTTGTAGTGATGTCATGGTTTATACCAGACGAGTTCTTTGTTTTTGTGATGTCATGGTTATTACCTGTGCTCTGTTGTAGTGATGTCATGCTTTTTAAATGTACTTTGTTGTAGTGATATTATGGTTTATACCTGTGCTCTGTTGTAGTGTTGTCATGGTTTTTACCTATACTCTGTTGTAGTGATGTCAAGGTTTATACTTGTGCTCTGTTGTAGTGATGTCATGTTTTTACCTGTGCTTTGTTGAGGTGATGTCATGGTTTTTACCTGTGCTCTGTTGTAGTGATGTCATGGTTTTGACCTGTGCTCTGTTGTAGTGATGTCATTGTTTATACCTGTGCTCTGTTGTAGTGATGTCAAGGTTTTTACCTGTACTCTGTCGTAGTGATGTCATGGTTTATACCTGTGTTCTGTTGTAGTGATGTCATAATTTTTACCAATGCTCTGTTGTTGTGATGTCAAGGTTTATAGTTGTGCTCTGTTGTAGTGTTGTCATGGTTTTTACCTGTACTCTGTTGTAGTTATGTCAAGGTTTATACTTGGTTTTTACCTGTGCTATGTTGTAGTGATGTCATAATTTTTACCAATGCTCTGTTGTTGTGATGTCATGGTTTATACTAGACGAGTTCTTTGTTTTTGTGATGTCATGGTTATTGCCTGTGCTCTGTTGTAGTTATGTCATGGTTTATACCTGTTATCTGTTGTAGTGATGTCATTGTTTATACCTGAGATCTGTTGTAGTGATGTCAAGGTTTATACCTGTTCTATGTTGTAGTGATGTCATAATTTTTACCAATGCTCTGTTGTTGTGATGTCAAGGTTTATAGTTGTGCTCTGTTGTAGTGGTGTCATTGTTTATACCTGTGCTCTGTCGTAGTGATGTCAAGGTTTATACCTGTTCTATGTTGTAGTGATGTCATAATTTTTACCAATGCTCTGTTGTTGTGATGTCAAGGTTTATACCTGTTCTCTGTTGTAGTGATGCCATGGTTTATACCTGTGCTTATACCTGTGATCTGTTATAGTGATGTCATTGTTTATACCTGTGATCTGTTGTAGTGATGTCATGGTTTATACCAGACGAGTTCTTTGTTTTTGTGATGTCATGGTTATTACCTGTGCTCTGTTGTAGTGATATTATGGTTTATACCTGTGCTCTGTTGTAGTGTTGTCATGGTTTTTACCTATACTCTGTTGTAGTGATGTCAAGGTTTATACTTGTGCTCTGTTGTAGTGATGTCATGTTTTTACCTGTGCTTTGTTGAAGTGATGTCATGGTTTTGACCTGTGCTCTGTTGTAGTGATGTCATGGTTTTGACCTGTACTCTGTTGAAGTGATGTCATGGTATTTACCTGTGCTCTGTTGTAGTGATGTCATGGTTTATACCTGTGCTCTATTATAGTAATTTCATGGTCTTTACCTGTGATCTGTTGTAGTGATGTCATGGTTTATACCTGTGATCTGTTGTAGTGATGTCATTGTTTATACCTGTGCTCTGTTGTAGTGATGTCATGGTTTTGACCTGTACTCTGTTGAATTGATGTCATGGTATTTACCTGTGCTCTGTTGTAGTGATGTCACGGTTTATACCTGTGCTCTATTATAGTAATTTCATGGTCTTTACCTGTGATTTGTTGTAGTGATGTCATGGTTTATACCTGTGCTCTATTATAGTAATTTCATGGTCTTTACCTGTGCTCTGTTGTAGTGATGTCATGGTTTTGACCTGTACTCTGTTGAAGTTATGTCATGGTATTTACCTGTGCTCTGTTGTAGTGATGTCATGGTTTTGACCTGTACTCTGTTGAAGTGATTTCATGGTATTTACCTGTGCTCTGTTGTAGTGATGTCACGGTTTATACCTGTGCTCTATTATAGTAATTTCATGGTCTTTACCTGTGCTCTGTTGTAGTGATGTCATGGTTTTGACCTGTACTCTGTTGAAGTGATGTCATGGGATTTACCTGTGCTCTGTTGTAGTGATGTCATGGTTTAAACCTGTGATCTGTTGTAGTGATGTCATTGTTTTTACCTGTGATCTGTTGTAGTGATGTCATTGTTTTTACCTGTGCTCTGTTGTAGTGATGTCATGGTTTAAACCTGTGATCTGTTGTAGTGATGTCATTGTTTTTACCTGTGATCTGCTGTAGTAATGTCATTGTTTATACCTGTGCTCTGTTGTAGTGATGTCATGGTTTAAACCTGTGATCTGTTGTAGTGATGTCATTGTTTTTACCTGTGATCTGTTGTAGTGATGTCATTGTTTTTACCTGTGCTCTGTTGTAGTGATGTCATGGTTTAAACCTGTGATCTGTTGTAGTGATGTCATTGTTTTTACCTGTGATATGTTGTAGTGATGTCATTGTTTATACCTGTCCTCTGTTGTAGTGATGTCATTGTTTTTATCTGTGATCTGTTGCAGTGATGTCATGGTTTATACCTGTGCTCTGTTGTAGTGATGTCAAGGTTTTTACCTGTGATCTGTTGTAGTGATGTCATTGCTCTGTAGTTGTGTTATCATGGTTTATACCTGTGATCTGTTGTAGTGATGTCAAGGTTTATACCTGTGCTCTGTAGTAGTGTTATCATGGTTTATACCTGTGATCTGTTGTAGTGATGTCAAGGTTTTTACCTGTGATCTGTTTTAGTGATGTTAAGGTTTTTACCTGTGATCTGTTGGAGTGATGTCATGGTTTATACCTGTGATCTGTTGTAGTGATGTCAAGGTTTTTACCTGTGATCTGTTTTAGTGATGTTAAGGTTTTTACCTGTGATCTGTTGTAGTGATGTCAAGGTTTTTACCTGTGATCTGTTTTAGTGATGTTAAGGTTTTTACCTGTGATCTGTTGTAGTGGTGTCATGGTTTATACCTGTGATCTGTTGTAGTGATGTCAAGGTTTTTACCTGTGATCTGTTTTAGTGATGTTAAGGTTTATACCTGTGATCTGTTGTAGTGATGTCAAGGTTTTTACCTGTACTCTGTTGTAGTGATGTCATCGTTTATACCTGTGATCTGTTGTAGTGATGTCATGGTTTATTCCTGTGCTCTGTTGTAGTGATGTCAAGGTTTTTACCTGTGATCTGTTTTAGTGATGTTAAGGTTTTTACCTGTGTTCTGTTGTAGTGATGTCATGGTTTATACCTGTGCCCTGTTGTAGTGATGTCATGGTTTATACCTGTGCTTTGTTGTAGTGATGTCATGGTTTATACCTGTGCTTTGTTGTAGTGATGTCATGGTTTATACCTGTGCTCTATTATAGTAATTTCATGGTCTTTACCTGTGCTCTGTTGTAGTGATGTCATGGTTTAAACCTGTGATCTGTTGTAGTGATGTCATTGTTTTTACCTGTGCTCTGTTGTAGTGATGTCATTGTTTATACCTGTGCTCTGTTGTAGTGATGTCATGGTTTATACCTGTGCTTTGTTAATTTGATGTCATTGTTTCACCTATGCTCTGCTGAAGTAATGGTTTTTACCTGTGCTCTATTGAAGAGTCCCGCGGGAAGGTAGGAGAATTTGTAGACCAGCTTGTTTTCCCTGATTCCACTGTTCTGTACCAAGTCTGGCCAGCTTAGCTGTAAATAAATCACAATCAATAAACTGTATTTCAAATATAAATATAAGCAAACTGTCGACAGACCATTATACTGACTTTGACAGAGAAAGTAAGTATATAACAAGAACATTATACTGACTTTGATAGAGAAAGTAAGTATATAACAAGAACCTTATACTGACTTTGACAGAGAAAGTAAGTACAGTCGAACCTCGTTATCTCGAACTCGTTTAACTCGAAGACCCCGTTTAACTCGAAGTGTTTCATCGGTCCCGGCCTACACTGTTCTTAATCTTAGTAATAAAAACTCTGATAGTTCGAACTCTGAAAACTCGAATAACTCGGATATCTCGAAGTGAAATATCGGTCCCAACAACGTAAATCCTACATAAAAATATCGCTTACCTCGAAGTTTCTTAAGATTCACAAGTCGATCATATATTCTTTAATTATTTGATACATATTAGACGCAGTGCTACGGTAAACATCGTTCTCATAGAGCAGCTTACGCTCGGTCATAATT
>NW_018408171.1:420550-423825 GCF_002113885.1 Mizuhopecten yessoensis | reverse complement strand
TTATACTGACTTTGACAGAGAAAGTAAGTATATAACAAGAACATTATACTGACTTTGACAGAGAAAGTAAGTATATAACAAGAATATTATACTGACTTTGACAGAGAAAGTAAGTATATAACAAGAACCTTATACTGACTTTGACAGAGAAAGTAAGTATATAACAAGAATATTAAAGATACCAAACAATGCACACCACCCTAGTAATGATACAATGCATATGTTGTTTGCTTCACCAAAATTGAGTTTGGGTAAATCTATTCCTATTCCATTATTTGAAGAATAGAGCCACAGGCTTTAAAATTGGGGAAAACACATTGTGTGCATCCAAATTAGCAATATTACTCATCCTATTAAAATTATACACCTTTGTTTATAACACCATTTTAAAAACTGTAATTTTTTTCTTACCGGATTTCTTTCTTTCTGAATGTTGTATATGCCTGATAAACAGTCCTACCTCTTTGGGTTCCTCCTGGGGTAGGAGACATGGTACAATGTTTGTACGCTGGTTCCCGGGGAGGGGGAAGGTCAGATCGAACTCCTCAGTCAGTCTGAGTAGCCAGTTGTGTAGCTCTGAATCATATGCCTTCCAGATCTCCTCAATGTGGTCATGCAGAAAGCGGCCATTGTGTTCCTGAAGACAATGAGACTTTCTGGTCACACCGGGGCTATAAGATACCACTAATCCTATCGCTCTTTGATTTCAATGATTCAAACATTCATGTTTATTTTTCTGCCAGGATTAAATCCCATTCTACACACTTATTACATAAAAACTTAAAACTCTTAACAAATAAATTCACAATTAAAAGAGCATCAAAATTTGTTTTTGTAAACTGTCAATTTTACATGTATGAATGATGGATTGAGGGATTGTATGACACACACCATACAAAATTTCACATACAACACATTTACATGAATGAGACATTATTAAACATAATACCACTTACCTGTCTGAGGCACTGTTTGACAGACACCACACACTAACCTGTCTGAGGCACTGTTTGACAGACACCACACACTTACCTGTCTGAGGCACTGTTTGACAGACACCACACACTTACCTGTATGAGGCACTGTTTGACAGACACCTCACACTTATCTGTATGAGGGACTGTTTGACAGACACCTCACACTTATCTGTATGAGGGACTGTTTGACAGACACCACACAAATACCGGTATTAGTGACTGTTTGACAGACACCACACACTTACTGGTATTAGTGACTGTTTGACAGACACCACCCACTTACTGGTATTAGTGACTGTTTGACAGTCACCACACACTTACCTGTATGAGTGACTGTTTGACAGACCCCACACACTTACTGGTATTAGGGACTGTTTTACAGACACCACACACTTACTGGTATTAGTGGCTGTTTGACAGACACCACACACTTACTGGTATTAGGGACTGTGTGACAGACACCACACACTTACTGGTATTAGTGGCTGTTTGACAGACACCACACACTTACTGGTATGAGTGACTGTTTGACAGACACCTCACACTTACTGGTATTAGTGACTGTTTGACAGACACCACACACTTACCTGTATGAGTGACTGTTTGACAGACACCACACACTTACCTGTATGATTGACTGTTTGACAGACACCACACACTTACCTGTATGAGTGAGTGTTTGACAGACACCACACATGCCATCACATTGACAATCCACTGTGGGTTGATGACAACACGATCTCGTAGGAAGTCGTTGTCAAAGTACTGCAGTGTTCCCAGGTCATCAAGGAATTTCACTGCCTGCTTCACCTACATCAAATACAGTTTTGAGAAGTATGTAATTGAGATTTAAATGAAAGATATTTCTCATTTTAAAGGAATTAAATATGTACACCGTTTTTGTGTTGTGAAATATTTCGCTATGTTTTTTACAGTTATAGTTGTGTTTTTCCTGATAATTATAAGTTTAAGGTGAATTTTGCTTTTCAAATGCACCAAATATCTTTATTTTGATTGGAGGAAAAGTATTCTGTGTAAACTGACTTCACTACAGAATTTTCTACTTCAGATCACTTACGTCTTTGTCATCAAATATGCCGTTATCTATGGCAAAGCCTTTGACAGTTTCCCACTTCAGAATACTGTGTTTCACACGCTCCCTGAATTGATCAAAACAAGATAATTAATATGTATAAAAAATCAATAAATGTCCCCGTAATTCACTCTGGTCAAATTTCACATTGCTCTAAATGAAAGGATTGTAACCTTGACCTAGGGATGAGGATCTCCAGTCCCACTTTAATCTTTAATGTTACACAGAACATTAGGGAAAGATTTTGCTGCTTTAACCTTTCCTTCTACCATTACAGTGAACATTAGTAAATAACATTATTAAGTGTACAGGTAAAACCTAAGTGTACAGGTAAAGCTTAAGTGTACAGGTAAAACCTAAGTGTACAGGTAAAGCTTAAGTGTACAGGTAAAACCTAAGTGTACTGCAGGTAAAGCTTAAGTGTATAGGTAAAGCTTAAGTGTACAGGTAAAGCTTAAGTGTACAGGTAAAACCTAAGTGTACAGGTAAAGCTTAAGTGTACAGGTAAAACCTAAGTGTACAGGTAAAACTAGAGTGTACAGGTAAAACTGAAGTGTACAGGTAAAACTTAAGTGTACAGGTAAAACTTAAATGTGAAGGTGAAACTTAAGTGTACAGGTAAAACTGAAGTGTGCAGGTAAAACTTATGTGTTAAGGTAAAAATTTACACTGGGTCATGATGGATTTTCACAGTAGAAGGAAAGTTTGACAACTCGAGGTGAAAGTTTATCTGTATACAGAATAATTTACTAGAAAACAATCTCTGACCTGTTCTTTTTAAATTTTGATGAAAAAAGACAAAACGATATGAAATAAAAAATCAACTGCTAAATGACAAAGTGCTCAATTCGACAATCCCTATTGCCATCTCTTGGCAAGATGGAGTTGTGATCACTCACGCAAGGATTTTCTTCTCCAGGTTCAGCCAAACCTGCGGGATCTTTTCCCCCATGTATTTCTGACTCAGTGTGCTGGTTATCAGTTGCTTCTCAAGCTCAGCGATTCCCTGAAAACACAAATTATAACCATAAAAGAAATGACCAAAGGAGACTCATACATAGGGAACAAAGAGCTAGATATTGGAGGAAAAGGAATGACCAAAGGAGACTCATACATAGGGAACAAAGAGCTAGATATTGGAGGAAAAGGAATGACCATAGGAGACTCATACATAGGGAACAAAGAGCTAGATATTGGAGGAAAAG
>NW_018408171.1:392619-416382 GCF_002113885.1 Mizuhopecten yessoensis | reverse complement strand
AATGATTGGTGTCCTGGGAGGTGTATATTTACCTGGTCACACTGTGTCCCTACGACAATGACTGGTGTCCTGGGAGGTGTATATTTACCTTGTCACACTGTGTCCCTACGACAATGATTGGTGTCCTGGGAGGTGTATATTTACCTGGTTACACTGTGTCCCTACAAGAATGATTGGTGTCCTGGGAGGTGTATACATACCTGGTCACACTGTTTCCCTACGAGAATGATTGGTGTCCTGGGAGGTGTATACATACCTGGTCACACTGTTTCCCTACGAGAATGATTGGTGTCCTGGGAGGTGTATATTTTCCTGGTCACACTGTGTCCCTACGACAATGACTGGTGTCCTGGGAGGTGTATATTTACCTGGTCACACTGTGTCCCTACAAGAATGATTGGTGTCCTGGGAGGTGTATACANGAGACTCATACATAGGGAACAAAGAGCTAGATATTGGAGGAAAAGGAATGACCAAAGGAGACTCATACATAGGGAACAAAGAGCTAGATATTGGAGGAAAAGGAATGACCATAGGAGACTCATACATAGGGAACAAAGAGCTAGATATTGGAGGAAAAGGAATGACCAAAGGAGACTCATACATAGGGAACAAAGAGCTAGATATTGGAGGAAAAGGAATGACCATAGGAGACTCATACATAGGGAACAAAGAGCTAGATATTGGAGGAAAAGGAATGACCAAAGGAGACTCATACATAGGGAACAAAGAGCTAGATATTGGAGGAAAAGGAATGACCATAGGAGACTCATACATAGGGAACAAAGAGCTAGATATTGGAGGAAAAGGAATGACCAAAGGAGACTCATACATAGGGAACAAAGAGCTAGATATTGGAGGAAAAGGAATGACCATAGGAGACTCATACATAGGGAACAAAGAGCTAGATATTGGAGGAAAAGGAATGACCAAAGGAGACTCATACATAGGGAACAAAGAGCTAGATATTGGAGGAAAAGGAATGACCATAGGAGACTCATACATAGGGAACAAAGAGCTAGATATTGGAGGAAAAGGAATGACCAAAGGAGACTCATACATAGGGAACAAAGAGCTAGATATTGGAGGAAAAGGAATGACCATAGGAGACTCATACATAGGGAACAAAGAGCTAGATATTGGAGGAAAAGGAATGACCAAAGGAGACTCATACATAGGGAACAAAGAGCTAGATATTGGAGGAAAAGGAATGACCATAGGAGACTCATACATAGGGAACAAAGAGCTAGATATTGGAGGAAAAGGAATGACCAAAGGAGACTCATACATAGGGAACAAAGAGCTAGATATTGGAGGAAAAGGAATGACCATAGGAGACTCATACATAGGGAACAAAGAGCTAGATATTGGAGGAAAAGGAATGACCAAAGGAGACTCATACATAGGGAACAAAGAGCTAGATATTGGAGGAAAAGGAATGACCATAGGAGACTCATACATAGGGAACAAAGAGCTAGATATTGGAGGAAAAGGAATGACCAAAGGAGACTCATACATAGGGAACAAAGAGCTAGATATTGGAGGAAAAGGAATGACCAAAGGAGACTCATACATAGGGAACAAAGAGCTAGATATTGGAGGAAAAGGAATGACCATAGGAGACTCATACATAGGGAACAAAGAGCTAGATATTGGAGGAAAAGGAATGACCATAGGAGACTCATACATAGGGAACAAAGAGCTAGATATTGGAGGAAAAGGAATGACCATAATAGATTCAATTACAAGCAACAAAGAGCTTCAGATTGGAGGAAACAGTTAAATCATTCATTAAAACACCATCAGCAATTCAATATGAAACTTGTCTGGTAATAATGCATGATGTTCTTTTTTTCTTTCTTTCAAAAAACAAATTTTTCATTTTGTTAATGAAAACATATGATCTAGGCATTGTGGATTGATCTACTGTTTTATCTGATGGAAAATTGCTTTTGAAGGAAATGTTAATCTCATTTGAGCGGGATGGTCATTTTATATTTTACCATCATTTAAACAACCTTGAGTTTGGACAGTACTACAAGCTAACATATATTAAAACACCATGCGATATATATACTTACTGTGCCTTTGATGGAACTGACATAGTGGAAAGTAGTGATCTGAGGATAGCGCTTCCTTAGGTCATTCTCTGGTATGTCTACCTTTGGAACCTGGAAAAACGAAAATAAAAGATTTCACCAAACGATAAAAGATTTCACTTTCAAACTCTATTTTTGGTGGGAAGATGGGAAGGTAAGCAATTCAGCAGGTGAAATTGGCTGTAACTAAGTATTCAGTCTTTGTCTCCACCACTTTTGATTGGTGTCCTGGGTGATGTATATTTACCTGGTCACACTGTGTCCCTACGACAATGATTGGTGTCCTGGGAGGTGTATATTTACCTGGTCACACTGTGTCCCTACGACAATGATTGGTGTCCTGGGAGGTGTATATTTACCTGGTCACACTGTGTCCCTACGACAATGATTGGTGTCCTGGGAGGTGTATATTTACCTGGTCACACTGTGTCCCTACGACAATGATTGGTGTCCTGGGAGGTGTATATTTACCTGGTCACACTGTGTCCCTACGACAATGATTGGTGTCCTGGGAGGTGTATATTTACCTGGTCACACTGTGTCCCTACGACAATGATTGGTGTCCTGGGAGGTGTATATTTACCTGGTCACACTGTGTCCCTACGACAATGATTGGTGTCCTGGGAGGTGTATATTTACCTGGTCACACTGTGTCCCTACGACAATGATTGGTGTCCTGGGAGGTGTATATTTACCTGGTCACACTGTGTCCCTACGACAATGATTGGTGTCCTGGGAGGTGTATATTTACCTGGTCACACTGTGTCCCTACGACAATGATTGGTGTCCTGGGAGGTGTATATTTACCTGGTCACACTGTGTCCCTACGACAATGATTGGTGTCCTGGGAGGTGTATATTTACCTGGTCACACTGTGTCCCTACGACAATGATTGGTGTCCTGGGAGGTGTATATTTACCTGGTCACACTGTGTCCCTACGACAATGATTGGTGTCCTGGGAGGTGTATATTTACCTGGTCACACTGTGTCCCTACGACAATGATTGGTGTCCTGGGAGGTGTATATTTACCTGGTCACACTGTGTCCCTACGACAATGATTGGTGTCCTGGGAGGTGTATATTTACCTGGTCACACTGTGTCCCTACGACAATGATTGGTGTCCTGGGAGGTGTATATTTACCTGGTCACACTGTGTCCCTACGACAATGATTGGTGTCCTGGGAGGTGTATATTTACCTGGTCACACTGTGTCCCTACGACAATGATTGGTGTCCTGGGAGGTGTATATTTACCTGGTCACACTGTGTCCCTACGACAATGATTGGTGTCCTGGGAGGTGTATATTTACCTGGTCACACTGTGTCCCTACGACAATGATTGGTGTCCTGGGAGGTGTATATTTACCTGGTCACACTGTGTCCCTACGACAATGATTGGTGTCCTGGGAGGTGTATATTTACCTGGTCACACTGTGTCCCTACGACAATGATTGGTGTCCTGGGAGGTGTATATTTACCTGGTCACACTGTGTCCCTACGACAATGATTGGTGTCCTGGGAGGTGTATATTTACCTGGTCACACTGTGTCCCTACGACAATGATTGGTGTCCTGGGAGGTGTATATTTACCTGGTCACACTGTGTCCCTACGACAATGATTGGTGTCCTGGGAGGTGTATATTTACCTGGTCACACTGTGTCCCTACGACAATGATTGGTGTCCTGGGAGGTGTATATTTACCTGGTCACACTGTGTCCCTACGACAATGATTGGTGTCCTGGGAGGTGTATATTTACCTGGTCACACTGTGTCCCTACGACAATGATTGGTGTCCTGGGAGGTGTATATTTACCTGGTCACACTGTGTCCCTACGACAATGATTGGTGTCCTGGGAGGTGTATATTTACCTGGTCACACTGTGTCCCTACGACAATGATTGGTGTCCTGGGAGGTGTATATTTACCTGGTCACACTGTGTCCCTACGACAATGATTGGTGTCCTGGGAGGTGTATATTTACCTGGTCACACTGTGTCCCTACGACAATGATTGGTGTCCTGGGAGGTGTATATTTACCTGGTCACACTGTGTCCCTACGACAATGATTGGTGTCCTGGGAGGTGTATATTTACCTGGTCACACTGTGTCCCTACGACAATGATTGGTGTCCTGGGAGGTGTATATTTACCTGGTCACACTGTGTCCCTACGACAATGATTGGTGTCCTGGGAGGTGTATATTTACCTGGTCACACTGTGTCCCTACGACAATGATTGGTGTCCTGGGAGGTGTATATTTACCTGGTCACACTGTGTCCCTACGACAATGATTGGTGTCCTGGGAGGTGTATATTTACCTGGTCACACTGTGTCCCTACGACAATGATTGGTATCCTGGGTGGTGTATATTTACCTGGTCACACTGTGTCCCTACCACAATGATTGGTGTCCTGGGTGGTGTATATTTACCTGGTCACACTGTGTCCCTACGACAATGATTGGAGTCTTGGGAGCATGGCAGGCAATGGAGCTGAGCCAGAAATCCAGGCCAGCATGTTCAAACCCCATACGCATGTTCCACAGCAACATGTACACTGCACGGTTTGAAAGGAAGAACTGAAACATCAATAACATTGTGATTTCAAATCAACATAATTGTTCGATCAGCACACAGGATGGCACAGTAAATTCTGTTGTTGGTAGCAGTGATATAAAAAACAGATGTATAATCAATCAAATCAGCTATGACTGATATCTGTGTAGCATGTTTAAACATCTGGAAAATGATCTGGTTATGTACGCTCAGTATAGAAGGGCATTACCTGACATGGATATCTACCCTTAGTATAGAGGGCATTACCTGACATGGATATCTACCCTTAGTATAGAGGGCATAACCTAACATGGATATCTACCCTTAGTATAGTGGGCATTACCTGACATGGATATCTACCCTTAGTATAGAAGGCATTACCTGACATGGATATCAACCCTTAGTATAGAGGGCATTACTTGACATGGATATCTTCCCTTAGTATAGAGGGCATTACCTGATATGGATATCTACCCTTAGTATAGAGGGTATTACCTGTCATGGATATCTACCCTTAGTATAGAGGGCATTACCTGACATGGATATCTACCCTTATTATAGAGGGCATAACCTGACATAGATATCTACCTTTAGTATAAAGGGCATAACCTGACATGGATATCTATCTTTAGTATAGAGGGCATAACCTGACATGGATATCTACCCTTAGTATATAGGGCATTACCTGACATGGATATCTACCCTTCGTATAGAAGGCATTACCTGACATGGATATCTACCTTTAGTATAGAAGGCATAACCTGACATGGATATCTATCCTTAGTATAGAGGGAATTACCTGACATGGATATCTACCTTTAGTATAGAGGGCATTCCCTGACATGGATATCTACCCTAAGTATAGAGGGCATTACCTGACATGGATATCTAACTTTAGCATAGAAGGCATAACCTGACATGGATATCTACCCTTAGAATAGAGGGCATTACCTGACATGGATATCTACCCTTAGTATAAAGGGTATTACCTGACATGGATATCTATCCTTAGTATAGAGGGTATTACCTGACATGGATATCTACCCTTCGTATAGAAGACATTACCTGACATGGATATCTACCTTTAGTATAGAGGGCATTCCCTGACATGGATATCTACCCTAAGTATAGAGGGCATTACCTGACATGGATATCTAACTTTAGCATAGAAGGCATAACCTGACATGGATATCTACCCTTAGAATAGAGGGCATTACCTGACATGGATATCTACCCTAAGTATAGAGGGCATTACCTGACATGGATATCTAACTTTAGCATAGAAGGCATAACCTGACATGGATATCTACCCTTGGTATAGAGGGCATTACCTGACATGGATATCTACCTATAGTATAGAGGACATTACCTGACATGGATATCTAACTTTAGTATAGAAGGGATAACCTGACATGGATATCTACCCTTAGTATAGAGGGTATTATCTGACATGGATATCTACCCTTAGTATAGAGGGCATTGCCTGACATGGATATCTACCCTTAGTATAGAGGGTATTACCTGACATGGATATCTACCCTAAGTATAGAGGGCATTACCTGACATGGATATCTCCCTTTAGTATAGAGGGCATTACCTGACATGGATATCTCCCTTTAGTATAGAAGGCATAACCTGACATGGATATCTATCCTTAGTATAGAGGGTATTACCTGACATGGATATCTACCCTAAGTATAGAGGGCATTACCTGACATGGATATCTAACTTTAGCATAGAAGGCATAACCTGACATGGATATCTACCCTTGGTATAGAGGGCATTACCTGACATGGATATCTACCTATAGTATAGAGGGCATTACCTGACATGGATATCTAACTTTAGTATAGAAGGCATAACCTGACATGGATATCTACCCTTAGTATAGAGGGCATTACCTGACATGGATATCTACCCTTAGTATAGAGGATATAACCTGACATGGATATCTACGCTTAGTATAGAGGGCATTACCTGACATGGATATCTACCCTTAGTATAGAAGGCATTACCTGACATGGATCTCTACCTTTAGTATAGAGGGCATTCCCTGACATGGATATCTATCCTTAGTATAGAGGGCATTACCTGACAGGGATATTTACCCTTCGTGAAGTACAGATGGCATTACCTGACAGGGATATCTGCCCTTAGTGAAGTACAGAGGGCATTGCCTGACAGGGATATCTGATATCTACCCTTAGTAAAGTACAGATGGTACCTGACATGGATATCTACCTTTAGTATATAGGGCATTACCTTACATGGATATCTATCCTTATTGAATTACAGAGGGCATTACCTGACAGGATATCTACCCTTAGTATAGAGAGTATTATCTGACATGGATATCTTCCCTTAGTATAGAAGGCATTACCTGACATGGATATCTAACTTTGGTATAGAAGGCATAACCTGACATGGATATCTACCCTTCGTATAGAAGGCATTACCTGACATGGATATCTTCCTTTAGTATAGAGGGCATTACCGGACATGGATATCTACCTTTAGTATATAGGGCATTACCTGTCATGGATATCTATCCTTATTGAAGAACAGAGGGCATTACCTGACAGGGATATTTACCCTTTGTGAAGTACAGATATAGAGGGCATTACCTGACATGTATATCTATCCTTATTGAAGTACAAAGGGCATTACCTGACAGGGATATCTCCCCTTAGTGAAGTACAGAGGGCATTTCCTGACAGGGATATTTACCCTTAGTGAAGTACAGATGGTATTACCTGACAGGGTTATCTACCCTTAGTGAAGTACAGATGGTATTACCTGAACATGGATATCTACCTATAGTATAGAGGGCATTACCTGACAGGGATATCTGATATCTACCCTTAGTAAAGTACAGATGGTATGATCTGACATTGATATCAGAGGGCATTACCTGACATGAATATCTACCCTTAGTATAGAGGGCGTTACCTGACATGGATATCTACCTTTAGTATATAGGGCATTACCTGCCATGGATATCTATCCTTATTGAAGAACAGAGGGCATTACCTGACAGGGTAGTATAGAGGGTATTACCTGACATGGATATTACCTGACATGGATATCTACCCTTCGTATAGAAGGCATTACCTGACATGGATATCTGCCTTTAGTATAGAGGGCATTACCGGACATGGATATCTAACTTTAGTATAGAAGGCATCACCTGACATGGATATCTACCCTTGGTATAGAGGATATAACCTGACATGGATGTCTACGCTTAGTATAGAGGGCATTACCTGACGTGGATATCTACCCTAAGTATAGAGGGCATTACCTGACATGTATATCTATCCTTATTGAAGTACAAAGGGCATTACCTGACAGGGATATTTACCCTTTGTGAAGTACAGATGGCATTACCTGACAGGATAGAAGGCATAACCTGACATGGATATCTACCCTTCGTATAGAAGGCATTACCTGACATGGATATCTGCCCTTAGTGAAGTACAGAGGGCATTTCCTGACAGGGATATTTACCCTTAGTGAAGTACAGATGGCATTACCTGACAGGGATATTTACCCTTTGTGAAGTACAGATGGCATTACCTGACAGGGTTACTACCCTTAGTGAAGTACAAAGGGCATTACCTGACAGGGATATTTTCCCTTAGTGAAGTTCAGATGGTATGATCTGACATTGATATCTCCCCTTAGTGAAGTACAGATGGCATTACCTGACAGGGATATCTCCCCTTAGTGAAGTACAGATGGCATTACCTGACAGGGATATTTACCCTTTGTGAAGTACAGATGGCATTACCTGACAGGGTTACTACCCTTAGTGAAGTAAAAAGGGCATTACCTGACAGGGTTACTACCCTTAGTGAAGTACAAAGGGCATTACCTGACAGGGATATTTACCCTTCGTGAAGTACAGATGGCATTACCTGACAGGGATATCTATATCTACCCTTAGTATAAAGGGTATTACCTGACATGGATATATACCCTTAGTATAGAGGGCATTACCGGACATGGATATCTACCTTTAGTATATAGGGCATTACCTGTCATGGATATCTATCCTTATTGAAGAACAGAGGGCATTACCTGACAGGGGTATCTACCCTTAGTGAAGTACAGAATATCTACCTTTAGTATAGAGGGCATTCCCTGACATGGATATCTACCTTTAGTATATAGGGCATTACCTGACATGGATATCTATCCTTATTGAAGTACAGAGGGCATTACCTGACAGGGATATCTACCCTTAGTGAAGTACAGAGGGCATTACCTGACAGGGATATTTACCCTTAGTGAAGTTCAGATGGTATGATCTGACATTGATATCTACCCTTAGTGAAGTACAGATGGCATTACCTGACAGGGATATTTACCCTTCGTGAAGTACAGAGGGCATTACCTGACAGGGATATTTACCCTTTGTGAAGTACAGATGGCATTACCTGACAGGGATATTTACCCTTCGTGAAGTACAGAAGGCATTACCTGACAGGGATATTTACCCTTCGTGAAGTACAGAGGGCATTACCTGACACGGTTGTTTACCCTTAGTGAAGTACAAAGGGCATTAACTAAAGTGGTTATCTACCCTCAGTGAAGTACAGATGGTATTACCTGACATGGATATCTACCCTTAGTGAAGTACAGATGGCATTACTTGACATGGATATCTACCCTTAGTGAAGTACAGAGGGCATTACCTGACAGGGATATCTGATATCTACCCTTAGTAAAGTACAGATGGTATGATCTGACATTGATATCTACCCTTAGTGAAGTACAGAGGGCATTACTTGACATGGATATCTACCCTTAGTGAAGTACAGAGGGCATTACCTGACACGGTTATTTACCCTTAGTGAAGTACAGAGGGCATTACCTGACAGGGTTATCTACCCTTAGTGAAGTACAGATGGCATTACCTGACAGGGATATCTACCCTTTGTGAAGTACAGAGGGCATTACCTGACAGGGTTATCTATCCTTAGTGAAGTACAGAGGGCATTACCTGACAGGGATATTTACCCTTCGTAAAGTACAGAGGGCATTACCTGACAGGAATATCTACCCTTAGTGAAGTACAGAGGGCATTACCTGACACGGTTATTTACCCTTAGTGAAGTACAGAGGACATTACCTGACAGGGTTATCTACCCTTAGTGAAGTACAGATGGCATTACCTGACAGGGATATCTACCCTTTGTGAAGTACAGAGGGCATTACCTGACAGGGTTATCTATCCTTAGTGAAGTACAGATGGCATTACCTGACAGGGATATCTTCCCTTAGTGAAGTACAGATGGCATTACCTGACAGGGTTATCTACCCTTATTGAAGTACAGATGGCACTACTTGACATGGATATCTTCCCTTAGTAAAAGTACAGATGGCATTACCTGACAGGGTTACTACCCTTAGTGAAGTACAAATGGCATTACCTGACAGGGTTACTACCCTTAGTGAAGTACAAAGGGCATTACCTGACAGGGTTATCTACCTTTAGTGAAGTACAGGGGATATAATTGAATTACCTGATGGGTATTGTAGTAGACAGTCTGGCCAGCGAAGTCCCAAGTACTGTAGGTGATGTCTAAGCCGCCATCAGCCTTCACTGTCCACGGTTTGATCTCAATGCCGTCTGTCAGCTGAGCATTCTGAGTACCTGTTGTTTTCTTGTTTACACTTGTCAGAGCTTGTAGCAGGCTGCCAACAGAACAACAGTAAATTAACTTTATCATTAACATGTATACAAAATATAATATTGGATTGTTTTTTATTGTTTTAATTCACTTAATGGTCAATCTGAAATGTAACAAATGTTACAACTATACTTCTGACTTCAATAATTTTCCCTCTTTTTTTCTGTTCAGATTGGGATACCTCGTTATAGGTATTATAGACATGACTAAGGTCATTACCTGGTTTTTCCTGCTCCTCCTAAACCCACAAACATAAGTTTGGTCCTGCGACATTCTGTGAAGCCTCCTGCAAGTCGTTTGAGATAGGCCCTCACCGACTCAAAGCCACGACTAACCACCTCATTGGGAGGGGTTCGAAGTGAGGGACAACTGGTCAGACGAATGGCTGTCATAGAAACATTAAATATTAGATGAATGGCTGTCATAAAACATTGAATATCAGATGAATGGCTGTCATAAAACTTTAAATATCAGACGAATGGCTGTCATAGAAACATTGAATATCAGATGAATGGCTGTCATGAAACATTAAATATCAGATGAATGGCTGTCATAAAACATTAAATATCAGATGAATGGCTGTCATAAAACATTAAATATCAGATGAATGGCTGTCATAGAAACATTGAATGTCAGATGAATGGCTTTCATAAAACATTAAATATCAGATGAATGGCTGTCATAAAACATTAAATATCAGATGAATGGCTGTCATAAAACATTAAATATCAGACAAATGGCTTTCATAAAATATTAA
Source organism: Mizuhopecten yessoensis (assembly GCF_002113885.1). NCBI lineage: Eukaryota > Metazoa > Mollusca > Bivalvia > Pectinida > Pectinidae > Mizuhopecten > Mizuhopecten yessoensis. The sequence goes on along the minus strand of NW_018408171.1, from coordinate 405,275 downwards.
AAATCAGACGAATGGCTGTCATAAAACATTAAATATCCGATAAACTGCATGAGGTGAAGTTAAATGTCAGACAAATCAATGTCACAGAAATAATGTTGTGTTTGTTATCAACTCTCAACTTGTAAAAATAGTTACACACAAAAAGTTTGTCTTATAGATGATCACGTTATTTGTACTTGCTCAAATATGAGGTCTAAATTGACAATAATATACATCTGTTAATTAATTATCATTTCATATTTAGATAAGTTTGCTTTGGTTGTTATGCACATAAATACATTTTTGACATTGAAACTACAAATAAAATTGCATGAAACATACATTTAATGTTTGGGATGAGGCCGACAGACCCTTCAATACTCTCCAACAGAGGGCAGTGACTCAGGTCGAGGATCTGTAGGTTCTGTAGCTGACTCAGCTGTTTGGGGACAAGAGTAATTGCCTGATAGTTGAGGTACAGCTCCTGGAGGTTCACCAGTTGAAACACTACTGCAGGTATTCCTCCAAACTCTTCTGTCCCAGCTACAACACAATCAATCATACTGTATACAGAGAAATGTTCTCTGAAGCCTTTTTACCCTAGGCAATGAGGGCAAATTCATCATAGGAGCCAACATTAACAAACCATACAATAAACATAGCAATCAAATGTGAAGGCTGAAATGAACCTGGACAAACAGGGATTTTACCAGCGTAGGGCGTAAGTGGTACTGGACAAACAGGGATTTTACCAGTGTAGGGCGAAAGTGGTACTGGACAAACAGGGATTTTACCAGCGTAGCGCGAAAGTGGTACTGGACAAATAGGGATTTTACCAGTGTAGGGCGAAAGTGGTACTGGACAAATAGGGATTTTACCAGCGTAGGGCGAAAGTGGTACTGGACAAATAGGGATTTTACCAGCGTAGGGCGAAAGTGGTACTGGACAAATAGGGATTTTACCAGCGTAGGGCGAAAGTGGTACTGGACAAATAGGGATTTTACCAGCGTAGGGCGAAAGTGGTACTGGACAAATAGGGATTTTACCAGCGTAGGGCGAAAGTGGTACTGGACAAATAGGGATTTTACCAGCGTAGGGCGAAAGTGGTACTGGACAAATAGGGATTTTACCAGCGTAGGGCGAAAGTGGTACTGGACAAATAGGGATTTTACCAGCGTAGGGCGAAAGTGGTACTGGACAAATAGGGATTTTACCAGCGTAGGGCGAAAGTGGTACTGGACAAACAGGGATTTTACCAACGTAGGGCGAAAGTGGTACTGGACAAACAGGGATTTTACCAGCGTAGGGCGAAAGTCGTACTGGACAAACCGGGATTTTACCAGCGTAGAGTGAAAGTGGTACTGGACAAACAGGGATATTACCAGTGTAGGGCGAAAGTGGTACTGGACAAACCGGGATTTTACCAACTAGGGCGAAAGTGGTACTGGACAAACAGGGATTTTACCAACTAGGGCGAAAGTTGTACTGGGCAAACAGGGATTTTACCAACTAGGGCGAAAGTGGTACTGGACAAACAGGGATTTTACCAACTAGGGCGAAAGTGGTACTGGACAAACAGGGATTTTACCAGCGTAGAGTGAAAGTGGTACTGGACAAACAGGGATTTTACCAGCATAGGGTGAAATTCGTACTGAACAAATAGGGATTTTACCAGTGTAGGGTAGAAGTCATACTGGACAAATAGGGATTTTACCAGCGTAGGGTGAAAGTGGTACTGGACAAATAGGGATTTTACCAGTGTAGGGCGAAAGCTGTACTGGAGAAACAGGGATTTTACCAACTAGGGCGAAAGTGGTACTCGAGGAACAGGGATTTTACCAGCGTAGGGTGAAAGTTGTACTGGACAAACAGGGATTTTACCAACTAGGGCGAAAGTTGTACTGGGCAAACAGGGATTTTACCAACTAGGGCGAAAGTCATACGGGACAAAAAGATTTTACCAACGTAGGGCGAAAGTGGTACTGGACAAACAGGAAATCCAACTTTCTCATTCTTAGTATAAGAAAATCATGAGATCTAAGAGATATTTTGATGTCCCTTATACACTGGGTTTATAAACAATGAACTTTGACTGCAGATCTCACTTTCACGCAATCCTTCTTTGACTTGTTGAAGGAAGTAAGGACCATGGGGAATCTACATGTGAAATTTGATTACAACCTTAACAGTATTTTCTAAGAAACGGGGACAACAAACCTTAACTGCATTCACCTTGTTTTTTCATCAGTCCCAATTAAAGTATAATATGTAAAACTAAGGATCAAGGGAACAAACAAATACATCTGTAAAAGTGGAGAAATCCCCTTCAGAGAAATAGTGATAGCAAATTTAACTTTTTAACTCAAAAAAACAAGAAGGCCAACCTTCAGCCGTTGTGATTTTCTTGAGAAATCTTGAAAATATTACTTACTTGTGTTTTTTAAGCGCGGGATTTTGAAAAACAGGTGGAGATTGAGGTGAGCAATTTCTTGTTCATCAAGTTCACTGTTCTTGTTGGTGTCATATTTGTTGAAGAAATCTTCAACATTCTGCAGAGAAATAATTCAATTTAACAATTTTGATGAATTTTGTCCAGAGGTATCAATGTGTGATGTTCAACAGGCAAGTCAATGTGCGGTCATGCAAAGGAACTAGCGCTATCAACCGGGTTACTATTCTATAGGTCAAAGGACAGGATCACCATTCTGTAAGTCGAAGGACATGACCACCATTCTATAAGTCAAAGGATACGGTCATCATGCTATAAGTCAAAGGACATGACCACCATTCTATAAGTCAAAGGACATAGTAACCATTCTATAAGTCAAAGGACATGGTCACCATTCTATAAGTCAAGGGACATGACCACCATTCTATGAGTCAAAGGATATGGTTACCATTCTATAAATAAAAGGACATAGTAACCTTTCTATAAGTCAAAGGACATAGTAACCATTCTATAAGTCAAAGGACATGGTCACCATTCTATAAGTCAAGGGACATGACCACCATTCTATGAGTCAAAGGATATGGTTACCATTCTATAAATAAAAGGACATAGTAACCTTTCTATAAGTCAAAGGACATAGTAACCATTCTATAAGTCAAAGGACATGGTCACCATTCTATAAGTCAAGGGACATGACCACCATTCTATGAGTCAAAGGATATGGTTACCATTCTATAAATAAAAGGACATAGTAACCTTTCTATAAGTCAAAGGACATAGTAACCATTCTATAAGTCAAAGGACATGGTCACCATTCTATAAGTCAAGGGACATGACCACCATTCTATGAGTCAAAGGATATGGTTACCATTCTATAAATAAAAGGACATAGTAACCTTTCTATAAGTCAAAGGACATAGTAACCATTCTATAAGTCAAAGGACATGGTCACCATTCTATAAGTCAAGGGACATGACCACCATTCTATAAGTCAAAGGATATGGTCACCATTCTATAAGTCAAAGGACAGGATCACCATTCTATAAGTCAAAGGACAGGATCATCATTCTAAAAGTCAAAGGATATGGTCACCATTCTATAAGTCAAAGGACATGACCACCATTCTATAAGTCAAAGGACATGGTCACCATTCTATAAGTCAAAGGACAGGATCACCATTCTATAAGTCAAAGGACAGGATCATCATTCTAAAAGTCAAAGGATATGGTCACCATTCTATAAGTCGAAGGACATGACCACCATTCTATAAGTCAAAGGACAGGATCACCATTCTATAAGTCAAAGGTCATGGTCACCATTCTTTAAGTCAAAGGACACAGTAACCATTCTATAAGTCAAAGGACATGGTCACCATTCTATAAGTCAAGGGACATGACCACCATTCTATGAGTCAAAGGATATGGTTACCATTCTATAAATAAAAGGACATGTTTACCATTCTACAAGTCAAAGGACATGACCACCATTCTATAAATAAAAGGACATAGTAACCATTCTTTAAGTAAAAGGACAGGATCATCATTCTATAAGTCAAAGGATATGGTCACCATTCTATAAGTCAAAGGACAGGATCATCATTCTATAAGTCAAAGGACAGGATCACCATTCTATAAGTCAAAGGACATGTTTACCATTCTACAAGTCAAATGAAATGACCACCATTCCATAAGTCAAAGGACACAGACACCATTCTATAAGTGAAAGGACATGATCACCATTCTTACTGGACAAACAGGGATTTTACCAACTACAAGTCAAAGGACATGACCACCATTCTATAAGTCAAAGGACAGGATCACCATTCTATAAGTCAAAGGACATGGTCACCATTCTATAAGTCAAAGGACATGACCACCATTCTATAAGTGAAAGGACATAACCACCATTCTAAAAGTCAAAGGCTATGGTCACCATTCCATAAGTCAAAGGACATGACCACCATTCTATAAGTCAAAGGACAGGATCACCATTCTATAAGTCAAAGGACATGGTCACCATTCTATAAGTCAAGTGACATGACCACCATTCTATAAGTCAAAGGACAGGATCACCATTCTAAAAGTCAAAGGACATGGTCACCATTCTATAAGTCAAGGGACATGACCACCATTCTATAAGTCAAAGGACAGGATCATCATTCTAAAAGTCAAAGGACATGGTCACCATTCTATAAGTCAAAGGACATGACCACCATTCTATAAGTGAAAGGACATGATCACCATTCTATAGGTCAAAGGACATGACCACCATTCTATAAGTCTAAGAAAAACCTTGTTATGTTTCTGATTGTTTTCTAGGCACATAACATCTGTGGTAGATCATGTGTCTATATCACTGATTAATAAATTGTTAGCTGAATTCACTATTTTTTTGCTACAAAAGATCATCAGCCATTGGATTTAACAGTTTTGAAAATAAATAGAGTTAGGCTCACCTTTTCTCCCAGAACATGACTGACACTTTTGTTTTCTCTAATCCAACTGTCATATTGGTGTCGAGTTATCTTGGACCTGGCACCATCAAATGTGATCCATGGAATACCTGTACAAATTATTAGTTACATGAACATCAATGCATTTTTCTAAGCATACACATTCTTATCTCCATAATATTTTTGAATTTCCTAAATACAGCAGCTTTTTCACGAAATCAGTTGCCAAAAATGGTAATTGTCTAGCTAATGAAGTTTTGAAGCTCTACTAGGTTACAGTCAGTGAAGCTCTACTAGATCACAGTCAGTAAAGCTCTACTAGATTACAATCATTGAAGCTCTACTAGATTACAGTCAGTAAAGCTCTACTAGATTACAGTCAGTGAAGCTCTACTAGATCACAGTCAGTAAAGCTCTACCAGATTACAGTCATTGAATCTCTATTAGATTACAGTCATTGAAATTACAGTCAGTGAAGCGCTACTAGATTACAGTCATGAAGTCCTTCTAGATTACAGTCAGCAAAGCTCTACTAGATTACAGTCAGTGAAGCTCTACTTGATTACAGTTAGTAACGCTTTACTAGATTACAGTCAGTGAAGCTCCACTAGATCACAGTCATTGAAGCTCTACTAGATTACAGTCAGTGAAGCTCTACTAGATTACAGTCAGTGAAGCTTTACTAGATTACAGTCTCTACTAGATTACAGTCATTGAAGCTCTACTAGATTACAGTCAGTGAAGCTCTACTAGATTACAGTCATTGAAGCTCTTCTAGATTACAGTCAGTGAAGCTCTACTGGATTACAGTCATTGAAGCTCGACTTGATTACAGTCAGTGAAGCTCTACTAGATTACAGTCATTGAAGTTCTTCTAGATTACAGTCAGTAAAGCTCTACTAGATTACAGTCATTGAAGCTCTACTAGATTACAGTCAGTGAAGCTCTACTAGATTACAGTCATTTAAGCTTTACTAGATTACAGTCAGTGAAGCTCTACTAAATTACAGTCATTGAAGCTCTACTAGATTACAGTCATTGAAGCTCTACTAGATTACAGTCAGTGAACTCTACTAGGTTACAGTCAGTGAAGCTCTCCTAAATTACAGTCATTGAAGCTTTACTAGATTACAGTCATTGACGCCGTACTAGATTACAGTTAGTGAAGCTCTACTTGATTACAGTCAGTGTAGCTCTAGTAGATTACAGTCAGTGAAGATCTACTAGATTACAGTCATTGAAGCTCTACTAGATTACAGTTAGTGAAGCTGTACTAGATTACAGTCAGTGAAGCTCTACTAGATTACAGTCATTGAAGCTCTACTAGATTACAGTCAGTAAAGCTCTAGTAGATAACAGTCATTGAAGCTCTTCTAGATTACAGTCATTGAAGCTCTACTAGATTACAGTCAGTGAAGCTCTACTAGATTACAGTCATTGAAGCTCGCTCTACTTGTTAACAGTCACTGAAGCTCTTCTAGATTACAGTCAGTGAAACTCTTCTAGATTACAGTCAGTGAAGCTCTACTAGATTACAGCCAGTGAAGCTCTACTAGATTACAGTCAATGAAGCTCTATTAGATTACAGTCAGTGAAGCTCTACTAGATTACAGTCAGTGAAGCTCTACTAGATTACAGTCAGTGAAGCTCTACTAGATTACAGTCATTGAAGCTCTACTAGATTACAGTCAGTGAAGTTCTTCTAGATTAGTGTCAGTGAAGGTCTACTAGATTACAGTTAGTGAAGCTCTACTAGATTACAGTCAGTGAAGCTCTACTTGATTACAGTCAGTGAAACTCTACTAGATTACAGTCAATGAAGCTCTATTAGATTACAGTCAGTGAGGCTCTACTAGATTACAGTCAATGAAGCTCTATTAGATTACAGTCAGTGACTCTCCACTAGATTACAGTCAGCGAAGCTCTACTAGATTAAAGTCAGTGAAGCTCTACTAGATTACAGTCAGTGAAACTCTACTAGATTAAAGTCAGTGAAGCTCTACTAGATTACAGTCATTGAAGCTCTATTAGATTGCAGTCATTGAAGCTCTACTAGATTACAGTCAGTGAAGCTCTACTAGATTACAGTCAGTGAAACTCTACTAGATTACAGTCAGTGAAGCTCTACTTAATTACAGTCAGTGAAGCTCTAGTAGATTACAGTCAGTGAAGCTCCACTAGATTACAGTCAGTGAAGCTCTACTAGATTACAGTCAGTGAAGCTCTAGTAGATTACAGTCAGTGAAGCTCTACTAGATTACAGTCAGTGAAGCTCTACTTGAATACAGTCAGTGAATCTCTACTAGATTACAGTCATTGAAGCTCTACTTGATTACAGTCAGTGAAGCTCTACTTGATTACAGTCAGTGAAGCTCTACTAGATTACAGTCATTGAAACTCTACTAGATTACAGTCAGTGAAGCTCTACTTAATTACAGTCAGTGAAGCTCTAGTAGATTACAGTCATTGAAGCTATACTAGATTACAGTCATTGAAGCTCTACTAGATTACAGTCAGTGAAGCTCTACTTGAATACAGTCAGTGAAGCTCTACTAGATTACAGTCAGTGAAGCTCTACTTGAATACAGTCAGTGAATCTCTACTAGATTACAGTCATTGAAGCTCTACTTGATTACAGTCAGTGAAGCTCTACTTGATTACAGTCAGTGAAACTCTACTAGATTACAGTCAGTGAAGCTCTACTTGAATACAGTCAGTGAATCTCTACTAGATTACAGTCATTGAAGCTCTACTTGATTACGGTCAGTGAAGCTCTACTAGATTACAGTCAGTGAAGCTCTACTTAATTACAGTCAGTGTAGCTCTAGTAGATTACAGTCAGTGAAGCTCCACTAGATTACAGACAGTGAAGCTCTACTACATTACAGTCAGTGAAACTCTACTAGATTACAGTCATTGAAGCTCTACTTGATTACAGTCAGTGAAGCTCTACTTGATTACAGTCAGTGAAGCTCTACTTGATTACAGTCAGTGAAGCTCTACTTGATTACAGTCAGTGAAGCTCTAATAGATTACAGTCAGTGAAGCTCCACTAGATTACAGTCAGTGAAGCTCTACTACATTACAGTCAGTGAAACTCTACTAGATTACAGTCAGTGAAGCTCTACTTGATTACAGTCAGTGAAGCTCTACTTGATTACAGTCAGTGAAGCTCTACTAGATTACAGTCAGTGACTCTCCACTAGATTACAGTCAGTGAAGCTCTACTACATTACAGTCAGTGAAACTCTACTAGATTACAGTCATTGAAGCTCTACTTGATTACAGTCAGTGAAGCTCTACTTGATTACAGTTAGTGAAGCTCTAGTAGATTACAGTCAGTGAAGATCTACTAGATTACAGTCAGTGAAGCTCTACTAGATTAGTCATTGAAGCTCTACTAGATTACAGTCATTGAAGCTCTACTAGATTACAGTCATTGAAGCTCGCTCTACTTGTTAACAGTCAGTGAAGCTCTTCTAGATTACAGTCAGTGAAACTCTTCTAGATTACAGTCAGTGAAGCTCTACTAGATTACAGTCAGTGAAGCTCTTCTAGATTACAGTCAGTGAAGCTCTTCTAGATTACAGGCAGTGAAGCTCTACTAGATTACAGTCAGTGAAGCTCTACTAGAGTACAGTCAGTGAAGCTCTACTAGATTACAGTCAATGAAGCTCTATTAGATTACAGTCAGTGAAGCTCTACTAGATTACAGCCAGTGAAGCTCTACTAGATTACAGTCAATGAAGCTCTATTAGATTACAGTCAGTGAAGCTCTACTAGATTACAGTCAGTGAAACTCTACTAGATTACAGTCAGTGAAGCTCTACTTAATTACAGTCAGTGAAGCTCTAGTAGATTACAGTCAGTGAAGATCTACTAGATTACAGTCAGTGAAGCTCTACTAGAGTACAGTCAGTGAAGCTCTACTAGATTACAGTCATTGAAGCTTTACTAGATTACAGACAGTGAAGCTCTACTAGATTACAGTCATTGAAGCTTTACTAGATTACAGACAGTGAAGCTCTACTAGATTACAGTCATTGAAGCTTTACTAGATTACAGACAGTGAAGCTCTACTAGATTACAGTCATTGAAGCTCTACTTGATTACAGTCAGTGAAGCTCTACTAGATTACAGCCAGTGAAGCTCTACTAGATTACAGTCAATGAAGCTCTATTAGATTACAGTCAGTGAAGCTCTACTAGATTACAGTCAGTAAAGCTCTACTTGATTACAGTCAGTGAAGCTCTAGTAGATTACAGTCAGTGAAGATCTACTAGATTACAGTCAGTGAAGCTCTACTAGAGTACAGTCAGTGAAGCTCTACTAGATTACAGTCAATGAAGCTCTATTAGATTACAGTCAGTGAAGCTCTACTAGATTACAATCATTGAAGCTCTACTAGATTACAGTCAGTGAAACTCTACTAGATTACAGTCAGTGAAGCTCTACTTGATTACAGTCAGTGAAGCTCTAGCAGATTACAGTCATTGAAGCTCTACTAGATTACAGTCAGTGAAGCTCACACTTATTTGTAATAATTCTATGTAGAACAACAGGTCCTTAGTAGAACAGTCAAACCTGTGTTAACTCATTCACCCCTATACATATTTAAACTGAACTTGCCCAGTCTATGATTTGGTAAGGTTCAAATGTGAGTGACTTTATGGGTGAATGGGTAAAGTGGTTCACACACGGGAGATTATAACAGTGGCTGCTTATCAAGGTTCCAGTAAAGTACAACATAACAAAATATTATATAACATTTATTAACAGGCTAACATTGAACAAAATTGTAACATCCTTTCCAAAAACATTCAAACCAAAATATATCAAAACATTTCTATATACCAAACATGTGCATATTAAATAAATAAACTTACAATATCAAATAAAAGTGTCTATTGATTAAGAATGTATAATGATTTATTGATAATTTTAACACTTTATTACTATGAAAGATCACACCTGAACTATAATAATAAACATACTGTCGCAATGTCTATTCTTATATAAGTAATTGTAATAATCTCACTGCAGTATGTTGGCAATTTGCTTTGAAGTCTGTATGAAGCTGACCTATATTTTTGTAATTGATTGTTTGATTCGTATGACCTACCTTTGAGGGACAGGACCTTGAGTTTGGGCATGTCCTTGAGAGAGTCTGGCAGGGTTGTGAGGACATTGTTGTCCAGGATGAGTTCCCTCAACGACTTGAGATTAGAAATGCCACTAGGCAAGGTTGAAAGGACCAATCCAGAGAGGATCAATTTTGTCAGGCAGCTATTTTCAGGCCAATCCAACTTAATCTCTTTCACTACCATGTTTGAACAGGTTACGGACTTGAGAGCAGGACCTTGGAGAAGGTCGGCTGGGAGCTTGGACACCCCAAGACTCCGTAGGGACACATTCTCTAGGGAGGTACACTTGGCAATGCCTGAAGGGATGGTTGGATTTTCAGACAACTTGCACAAGGACAAAAACAAACACTCCAAGTTTGAGAACTTGGAAAAGAAGTCCTTAGGAAGGGATGGAAGTTCTGGCAGATCCCAGGCAAACGCATTCACCAATTCATTGTAGGGCTCAAAATATTCATACTTGAGCTGCATATCTTTGGGAAACATTGATTCACTGCCGTTGATGGACAGGTTGTGAGCCTTGCAGGTATAGTTCCTCTGATTTTTGACAAGCTTCTCAGCATCCGATGTGGGTTCGTTGTTGAACTTTTGTATATATGGAGTATCCTGCCCCTTGATGAGCGCATTAACCTTCTCTGTCCCGTTGATAGGATTTTCCTGGTTGGTTAGTCCTCCAACCTGACTGGCATAGATACCACACAGGGAGGCGTACGGCTGGAGTAGCCTATACAGCAGACTCTCTATCTAATAACATTAAACCAGAAATCTTGTTTGAATTATCAAATCTAAACGTGACAGTCTATCAATCTAAAGGGGTGATGATAATCCTTTCACACTAAGGACATTTTATTTTGGCAACATATAGATACGATTTCTTTTCACCATCAATTATTACCAGTAAAAGCAATAAGGATAATTTAAGTATCTGGTTAAAACTTTTTTTTTAAATTTCAATATTCAATTATATTCATATAAAGTGTTTTTTTCTGATTTACAAAAAGACACCAGATAATGACAATTTTTATGCACTCTATGATACACAAAAATGTGCCATTTTCTTTATTTCTAATCCTTTCATTTAAAAAGAAGTCTTCTGATTGGCTGAAACATTTCTATCACTGAATTACTACTCAGGTTTTTCAAATTTTGTCACCCCTTGTACATTAACATTCAAAAATCTTTTTAGGTGATTAAAAATAACAAGACTATTTTTTGGTAGAATCAAAATAATAGTTTGTCACTTTGGCATGTGATACTAGGCCTAAATTCCTCTTTGATTAGAGTCAGTCTAGATGTGTGAGATTTGACCTATGACTGACCTCTGCCCTGCTTAGACCAGACGGGTCCCCTTGGAACAGGTTTTTGTAAGTGGGCAGTTGGAGCTTCTGGGCCAGTAGGGCTATGTAGATCCAGCCCTGGAACAAACAGCCGTATGACAGATCCCCCGGGATCTTCTCCGTGGGAATAAACCCAGGAATATCAACAAAGTGAATTGGAACATTTAGCTTCAGCTTGTGATTGGGCTGGAAATGGCGCAGCTGGTCTGTAAATTAGAAAGGAAATCTGTCTGAAAACCCTAGGTTACCTGAAAAGGTTTGGTTAGAAACTTTGGTTAAACACCACTTATACCTCATTAGTTTGAATTCTCCTATAACTACTTGTTTCCTCACTCCTTAGGCACTGGATAAACAGGCGATCTGTTTGGCTAAACATGACACATAGCATAATAAGGTGTTAAATCATTGGTTAGTTAAAGCAGGTCAAGCCTTTTAATTGGAACTTTGACTGCACAACAAAATGAAACATCCCAATGTTTTACAACATCCCAATGTTTTACAACATCCCAATGTTTTACAAACATCATGGCTACTTGTAAATGATAAGTTATCCAATGACATTATTATTTTCTGCAGTTAAGTTTATTAGGGCGGAAGCTGCAGTGTAAATTGTGCAAAAACAAATAAAAAAATTGAGTGGAGTCTCTCATAGATCCAGCTTTTCCTACGGACAGACAGACGCACACACACCCTAACAAAGGGAACAGTGTATACCCCCTCACCAAATGGGGGTTAAAAATACAAGGCTTTTCTGCATGAATATGATGAGAAAATGTTCCCTAACCGGTCATAATCGGTTTTCATATTTATCTAACTCTAGTTATGAACAGTTAATTTAAAAATTCAAAACTCCAAAGGCATTTAAGGTGGCTCCACACTTTCGCAATTAACCAGCAAAATTCGTTGAAACTTTCATATAATGGTTATGCAACTATGTCGAGTTGATTTTATGAAAATCTAAACATTCCGATAGTTTGGGGAATTTTTTGGAAAAAATACCAAAAAATTGAATTTTCGTCAATTCTAATATTTTCCGGGTTTTTTTGTGTGTGGCATTGTTCGGAACAATAACAACAATAATAAAATGAAAAGAAGCATTTCTAATTAACCCTACAAATATTTTATTTATCGCAAAATATGTAACACATGTTACACAAAGTGTTTTTTATTGAATTTGTACGGATAAAAGTGATTATCTACAAGCTAAAAGCACCCAGGACACAAAGTTCTATACATATAGAGTGGGAAATTGAACAAAATATACACAATGGCTTTATAATTAATTTATTTTACATTTT
>NW_018408171.1:386193-392063 GCF_002113885.1 Mizuhopecten yessoensis | reverse complement strand
AGGCTTTCTCAAGACTCGCCTGAAAGCAGCATCAGATTACTAGGTCCGACCTTATTTAATAAACGAACAACAGTGGTCCGATCGGTTTGACCGTTTAAACGAAAACGGCCCAGCAGGTGTTACTATAATTTGCACTACGATATTGAATGCCCGATACGCAATACGGAAATGACGACACGGTGTACATGCACATTCGATTAAGATAATTGAGTCCTAGCTGTACTTTTTCCGGAAGTATGTCACGAAAATGGACGCTGATGACGATGTGTCGAGCCACCTTAAGGCTCTATATGTCCCACTGCCCAGTGGCTTTCATACAGTGACCCTCAATAATTTCATGTTGGAGTTAACTTTAGCAAAGTTGTGTCAGAAAACACTTTCATTAATCAGGCAGCTTTTGTTTGTTTAGAGCAACAGTACAAAGCTGTAGTCCAGGGTTTGGATACCAGTCTAGCTTTGTTCACTCAGACAACAGCTATTTAGCTTATTCTATCCAGTCCAGGGTTTGGATACCAGTCTAGCTTTGTTCACTGAAACACCAGCTATTCAGCTTATTCTATCCAGTCCAGGGTTTGGATACCAGTCTAGCTTTGTTCACTAAAACAACAGCTATTTAGCTTATTCTATCCAGTCCAGGGTTTGGATACAAGTCTAGCTTTGTTCACTCAAACAACAGCTATTTAGCTTATTCTATCTAGTCAAGGGTTTGGATACCAGTCTAGCTTTGTTCAATCAAACACCAGCTATTTAGCTTATTCTATCCAGTCCAGGGTTTGAATACCAGTCTAGCTTTCTTCACTCAAACAACAGCTATTTAGCTTATTCTATCCAGTCCAGGGTTTGGATACCAGTCTAGCTCTGTTCACTCAAACAACAGCTATTTAGCTTATTCTATCCTGTCCAGGGTTTGGATACCAGTCTAGCTTTGTTCACTCAAACACCAGCTATTTAGCTTATTCTATCCAGTCCAGGGTTTGGATACCAGTCTTGCTCTGTTCACTCAAACAACAGCTATTTAGCTTATTCTATCCTGTCCAGGGTTTGGATACCAGTCTAGCTTTGTTCACTCAAACAACAGCTATTTAGCTTATTCTATCCAGTCCAGGGTTTGGATACCAGTCTAGCTTTGTTCACTCAGACAACGTTCCGGCTATTTAGCTTATTCTATCCAGTCCAGGGTTTGGATACCAGTCTAGCTTTGTTCACTCAAACAACAGCTGTTTAGCTTATTCTATCCAGTCCAGGGTGTGGATACCAGTCTAGCTTTGTTCACTCAAACAACAGCTATTTAGCTTATTCTATCCAGTTCAGGGTTTGGATACCAGTCTAGCTTTGTTCTCTCAAACACCAGCTATTTAGCTTATTCTATCCAGTCCAGGGTTTGGATACCAGTCTTGCTCTGTTCACTCAAACAACAGCTATTTAGCTTATTCTATCCTGTCCAGGGTTTGGATACCAGTCTAGCTTTGTTCACTCAAACAACAGCTATTTAGCTTATTCCATCTCTATTATTTTTCATGAAAGTCCCACAAGGTATAGCATTCTTTTCAGAAATGATTTTTCAAAGCTTTAATCATGCTGGAAAAAATCATTTCTACTGTGTGGTTACAGTTTTTGACAGAGGTGCAAGGATCCTAAATTCTTTTGAATACAAGGCATTATATTGTAAGGCAATGCAATCCACCATACCCCACTGGTGATGATTTCTTTATTTACCAAGCTGCTCATTTATCTCAGGGTAAAGGTCACAGTGACATACTTCTTGTACTCCAAAATCCACCAAAGACAAACCTGCACACCAAATCTGGTTACTCTAGGTGAAATAGTATAGAAGATATGCCCTGGACAAATGTTTCCCAATGGTTGAGGTCAAAGGTAAAAGAATTGATCTCAAGATGTGCTTGCATACTAATTAAATCTAGTTACTCCAAGTGAAAGAGTATAGAAGATATGCTCCAAACTTGTTCAAAGGATGAGGTCAAAGGTCAAACCAAAGGTCACAGTTATACCTATTTTTTGCAGTTGACACTCCACCATCCATATATGTACTTGGGAACTGGTGAAGAACAACCTTGATTAAAGATTAATATTAATATCTACCATCAATAGTTGGGAAACCTCCATCCCATAAGTCACTGGGGACCTCCATCCCATAAGTCACTGGAAACCTCTATCCCATAAGTCACTGGGGACCTCCATCCCATAAGTCAGTCACTGGGGACCTCCATCCCTTAAGTCACTGGGGACCTCCATCCCATAAGTCACTGGGGACCTCCATCCCATCATTCACTCAGAGGTGGAGGTCCCCAGTGAGCGATTGGATAGAGATCCAATCGCTCACTTGGGACCTCCATCCCATATTTTACTGGAAACCTCTATCCCATTATGCACTAGAGAACCTCTCTCCTAGAATGTTCCTCCATGGGGAACCTATATATCATCACTTATTATCAATTACCTACCTGTTCAGAGTCATGTAACGATAATTACCACAAACGTACCTGCTGAGAAGCAGAGCCTGTGCACAGCGACATCATCAAATATGGAGTCATAATGTGGAAACATAAGATTTCCAGCATCGAGTTGTCGAGGTAAGTAGACAAATGTCGAGTCTATGCTGCTGTTATAGCCATAACCCTCGAGCCAGTCTTCCAGGGTGCGTGACTGGAAGGTAAGTAACTGTTCCTGAACTGTAATACACAACACAAACTCATATGAAGCAGATAGTTGATACAATATATCAACAATTATTTACCCATAATTTGAACAAGATATAGAATTTAGCAAAAACAAATAAACAACTATTAACTTGTGATACTGTTTTTGAATCATTTTACCTGTGACACGGGTGAGAACCTGACTACAGCTACTGAACTTGAGTAGAGATTTTACCTGTGACACGGGTGAGAACCTGACTACAGCTACTGAACTTGAGTAGAGTATTGATGGACCAGTCAGGATCCAGGGACAACAACGCCTTGGCACTTCCCTGTTAAAATAAATATACACTACCATGGACATTGTGCATAGAAAAAATGGGCATACGTCAAGGTCATAATACATATATACATTATGTCAAGGATATTATATATACATTATGTCAAGGTCATTCTATTATACATTATGTCAAGGTCATAATACATATAATGTCAATGTCATTATATACATTATGTCAATGTCATTATATAAACATTATGTCAAGGTCATTACATATACATTATGTCAATATGCTGCTGTTATAGCCATAAATGTCAAGGATATTATATATACATTATGTCAAGGTCATTCTATTATACATTATGTCAAGGTCATAATACATATATACATTGTGTCAAGGTCATATATACACATTATGTCAAGGTCATTTTATATACATTATGTCAAGGTCATTATTTATACATTATGTCAAAGTCATTATATATACATTATGTCAAGGTAATAATACATATATATATTATGTCAAGGTTATTATATATATACATTAGGTTAAGGGACATAATACATATATACATTATGTCAAGGATATTATATATACATTATGTCAAGGTCATTATATTATACATTATGTCAAAGTCATAATACATATATACATTATGTCAAGGTCATATATATACATTATGTCAAGGTCATTATATATACATTATGTCAAGGTCATTATTTATACATTATGTCAAAGTCATTATATATATATTATGTCAAGGTTATTATATATAGATTATGTTAAGGTCATAATACATTATGTCTAGGTTTATTATATATACATTATGTCAAGGTCATATATATACATTATGTCAAGGTCATTATATATACATTATGTCAAGGTCAATATATATACATTATGTCAAGGTCATAATACAAACATACATTATGTCAAGGTCATTAAACATATAATACATTTCGTCAAGGCAATATATATACATTATGTAAAGGTCATAATACATACATACATTATGTCAATGTCATTTTATATATATTATGTCAAGGTCATTATATATACATGTCAAGGTCATAATACATATATACATTATGTCAAGGTCATAATACATATATACATTATGTTAAGGTCATAATACATATATACATCATGTCAAGGTCATGATACATATATACATTATGTTAAGGTCATAATACATATATTCATCATGTTAAGGTCATAATACATTATGTCAAGGTCCTAATACATGTATACATTATGTTAAGGTCATAATACATATATACATCATGTTAAGGTCATAATACATTATGTCAAGGTCATAATACATATATACATTATGTCAAGGTCATATATATACATTATGTCAAGGTCATTATATATACATTATGTCAAGGTCATAATACATATATACATTATGTGAAGGTCATTATGTATACATTATGTCAAGGTCATTATATATACATTTTATATTTACATGTATTTCTAAGGGTCATCATGCATGCGATATATAACTGTGTATATACTGGTTGATTTTATAATATACATGTATGTTACATTTATGGTCAATTAAGGTCTGTCATCCTGTATATACCTGTAAAGTCGACACACATATATAAAGATTGAGATCATCATCTATACAGAAGTCAAATGTCATCATAAAGACACTTTTACTTTTAAGTACATTATTCAAGGTCAACATAAATAGTTGAATCAAAGTGAAATACATACCTGGTACACAGATTGTTATATAATGTTAACATAATTATATAAACAAGGTCACCATTCATGAAAAGGTCAAGATAAACATACATAAATGGAAAGGTCAAAGTCATCATATAAAGGTTAAGGTCATTACACAGATCTAGAGTAAATTGCATTGTATTATATTGCAATGACAAAAATCAGATGTCTTACCGATGTTGACAAAAATGGAGGTGCTGGGATGAAGGTTTTGTTGAGGTGAACTCTGTCAGCTGTAAATAAGAAACATGATCAGCTATTTCACAGATTCAGATTTTCAATACCTATCATTGATATGTAATGTCACCTAAATAAAATCAGATTACCATTTGAAAATAAACAACAGAGATGTATATCTTCAAATCAACACAAATATACAAAGTACAACTTGTTAAAAACATTCCACAATAAGATAAATTTCATGTTTGAACAGTAGAATGTTGACCACTCACAATCAAGTTTAAGCAACAGAACTTTAGCATCATCTTGCCAGTCAGAGTTACGAATTCCAATCGTATTTTCTTCAAAACACAAAGTCTCCAGTTCATTTTTCCCCTCAGGCATGTAGTCCAGACAGTACCCTCCACCCTCATACAGCTCCGTGATAACAGCCTCGGCAAGGTCACTGAAAAACCAACCATCAATTTTAACAAACTGTTCACTGAGTAATCTACCCTGTATGAGTTAATCAAATACTCATTAAAGGTAACCTGGATGGTTCTCTGATGGTAGTGGTAACACACCATGATATATAGGATCTCTGTTTATGTAAACAGACCTGTTGGGGGTTCGACGATTTACAGGAACGGGCAGGAACGGGCAGAAACGGGCAGGAACGGGCAGAAACGGGCAGGAACGGACAGAAAATTATTGATTATTAAATATATTAATTATATATATATTATATATATTTAATTAACAGTATCGGGTATAAGATATAATTGATAAAATGACTGCAGTTACATGATCGGTGCAGAATCGGACTTAATCATATAGAATTATGTCCTTATTACTTATGAATTTACGGTATTATACTTTTTTCGGGTATAAGATATAGATATTAGATATATTTAAGTATCGTTATCGAGTATAAGGTATATTTGTTAAAAGGATTGCAACAAATTAAGAGTATTGTATTGATATGGATCGGGCAGGAACAGGCGACGATTTACAGGAACGGGCAGAAACGGGCAGA
>NW_018408171.1:358265-385409 GCF_002113885.1 Mizuhopecten yessoensis | reverse complement strand
TCTGCCCGTTTCTGCCCGTTCCTGTAAATCGTCGCCTGTTCCTGCCCGATCCATATCAATACAATACTCTTAATTTGTTGCAATCCTTTTAACAAATATACCTTATACTCGATAACGATACTTAAATATATCTAATATCTATATCTTATACCCGAAAAAAGTATAATACCGTAAATTCATAAGTAATAAGGACATAATTCTATATGATTAAGTCCGATTCTGCACCGATCATGTAACTGCAGTCATTTTATCAATTATATCTTATACCCGATACTGTTAATTAAATATATATAATATATATATAATTAATATATTTAATAATCAATAATTTTCTGTCCGTTCCTGCCCGTTTCTGCCCGTTCCTGCCCGTTTCTGCCCGTTCCTGCCCGTTTCTGCCCGTTCCTGCCCGTTCCTGTAAATCGTCTAACCGACCTGTTGGTCGCCATTGAGATGTTCTGTTTTATATAGTGTGGGGTTTGTTGACCTGCGAGTATCTAATTAGGAAGTATAAGTGCTTTTCAAGGCTCAGTAGTAAATAACATCAGACCACTAAGTCCATATTCCTGTTTCATAAAGAACAACTACTGAAGCAACTGCTCTTTCTGTGAAGATGTGGACTGAAGTGCTCTTTCTGTGAAGACGTGGACTGAAGTGCTCTTTCTGTAAAGACGTGGACTGAAGTGCTCTTTCTGTGAAGACGTGGACTGAAATGCTCTTTCTGTAAAGACTGGACTGAAGTGCTCTTTCTGTGAAGACTTGGACTGAAATGCTCTTTCTGTAAAGACTGGACTGAAGTGCTCTTTCTGTGAAGACGTGGACTGAAGTGCTCTTTCTGTAAAGACGTGGACTGAAGTGCTCTTTCTGTAAAGACGTGGACTGAAGTGCTCTTTCTGTCAAGACGTGGACTGAAGTGCTCTTTCTGTGAAGACGTGGACTGAACTGCTCTTTCTGTAAAGACGTGGACTGAAGTGCTCTTTCTGTAAAGACGTGGACTGAAGTGCTCTTTCTGTCAAGACATGGACTGAACTGATGCTGGTTTTATTATTTCATGGTTAAACATAGATAGATATATAGAGGATATTTAATCGTGTCTTCAGTAACAACAAATATATTTCACTCGTGTGGCTAATATTTTGATATTTTCTGCATGAGTGAAAAATATCAAAATATTAGCCACACGAGTGAAATATATTTGTTATTGCTGAAGACATCATTAAATTTTCTATTCATTACATTTTAAAGCATAAAACATGAAAAATGTAATGCATTAAAAAGGGCGTGAATCAGAAGCGTAATAATTAGCGCCATATTCTAATGACGTCACGCTTGACAACATGTAAGGCTGCGTGCCATTTTCAATGGGATACTCAACGCTATTCTGACGTTTTCTGCTATTTTCCGGTATTATTGCTTATAAAAATGCTATTAATTGTATATTTAATTAAATACTGTAGTGTGTGTACCAAACAGTTACCATAACAACCACTTAATCTACCCTCACTTCAATTGAATCTGGACAAAAAAGTGTGCCTTTGAATGCAGCCAATAGAAGATACTGTTATGATTGGTCAATACCAAAAAGTGATATTTTCACACTGTGAAAATATTACTTTTGATATTTGTCACAGTGTGAAAGATATCAGTTTTTATCAAGCTGATAGAATCCGATATTTCACAGGCAAAAATGTAATAAATATGCCTAATTAACAGTTGTTTTCACTGAAGTTGTGAAATGTTGTATATTAGTGTAACTCACCTGCCCGCCTTCACCACCACTTTCATCCCCTTTTGCAGTGCCGAAGGATATAAGAAGCTCTGTAACAAAAACAGAGGTCAACATGTTTCAACCTAAATTAAAATCCCCGGGTTTACCATGAGAATAACAATGTGGGTGTGGGTGTGTGGGTGTGTGTGTGGGTGTGGGTGTGTGGGTGTGGGTGGGTGTGGGTAGGTATGGGTGTGGATGTGTGTGGGTGTGTGGGTGTGGGTGTGTGGGTGTGTGTGCGTGTGTTTGTGTGTATGGATCTGTGTGTGATACAACTCTCTGTATTAACCTGACAGTGATATAATGTACCCTTTTACTTGTAATACTGATTGATTATTACAGGACACTTTATTTATATCCACATCAATGTGTATATTTAGTCTTAATCAACAACTCACTTGAATAAGGAAAACTTAAAGGACTATATTAGTGTAAAGGTTGGTTTTGACTTCAATAAACAATGTCACTTACTGGACATTTGGGAGACTTGACCAAGCACTGGCCAACCTTGTCCGGAGATGGAAATTCCAGTCTGTAGGATCCAATGTTGAGCCAGTATTTTTCTACCAGGGTCTGGTTTTTGTACACTTCAAGACAAACCTTGTTCTGCAAATAAATGAGACAGAATTTATCACCTGTGAGTTTTGGTACTGATAAATCCTCTCCCCAAGCTCTGTTATTGTTCATATGGTTATCGGATGCATTGAGATCTCAACCATTTCCAAGCCATGACCAAGGGACTAAATCCCCAGGGGTAGGACCAAACAGTGGGCCAATCCTGGGAGCTTATGTGTATCCCTCTGTTCAGTCAAGCAATTGTATACATGGTTATATGGTCGGGATCTCAACTGTTTCTGTGCTGCTATCAGGCTCACAATCCACAGGAAGCAATTACTTGAACCCAGAAAGCAGACATAGCGTAATAAGATGGAACCTCAATAATTTCCTAGTTATTGCCACTTTACAGTCTTGTCCCTCAGCCCACTGTTTACATTATTTTAGCCCCTCAGCCTGCTGTTTCCATTATTTTGCCCTATCAGCCTGCAGTTTACATTTTGTTAGCCCCTCAGCCAACTGTTCACATTTTTAAGCCTCTCAGTCCACTGTTCATATTTTTTAATTATTACTATTGGAGGGTGCTTCCAACCAAATATGACTGGTGGGTCAGTCCCTTCATTTTACAATATGGAATCCCCACAACAAAAGGATATTTTCAGCCTAATTTGGTGAACATGTTTTCAGCAATTTAAAAGAAGTTTTCAAAGAAATCGTTGTAGGAGGAATGGATGGAAGAAGGGAAGACAATAGAAGCTCTTGTATGGCAGAAGCTTAGCGAAGTCCATTAGATCAGGTGGGGGAAACGGTACCTAGTTTATAGCTCACGACACTAATTGCAAAAAGTTAGGTTTTAATTACCTTGATCTTTGGAACTGGTTCATCTGCCACTCGAGCCAACTCTTCTACATCAAGATCTGTTTGGGAACTCAAACTTTTCATCTGCAATCTGATAAACAACAAACAATAATCATCATTGTTATACCTGTTCTATACAATAATCATCATTGTTATACCTGTTCTATACAATAATCATCATTGTTATACCTGTTCTATACAATAATCATCATTGTTATACCTGTTCAATACAAAATCATTTTAACTGAATATTTAGTCCTGGCTTTGCTAGACTAACACTGAAATCATATGTTCATAATGATGTGTTTAAACTATCCATGTGTACAGATGTTGTGTTCATATTACTTGTGTGTAGATGTTGTGTTCACATTACTTGTGTGTGTAGATGTTGTGTTCACATTACTTGTGTGTAGATGTTGTGTTCACATTACCTGTGTGTGAAGTTGTTATGTTCACATTACCTGTGTGTAGATGTCGTGTTCATATTATATTACCTGTGTGTAGATGTTGTGTTCACATTACTTCTGTGTAGATGTTGTGTTCATATTACCTGTGTGTAGATGTTGTGTTCACATTACCTGTGTGTAGATGTTGTGTTTTCACATTACCTGTGTGTGTATATACTATCACTGTCTGCCTTGAACTGCTCTTCCAAGAACTCGTTTGAATATGTCTTAGACTTCTCCAAGGCAATCCACTTGATGATTTGATGTTGAACAGATGGAAAATCTGTAATTGAAGGATTCCATTTTTATTGAAAGTAATTTGTTAACATAGTCTTCGGAAGTAACTAATTAAAATCAAGTGTTTGGCTTCTTGAGTTCAAAGGAGTGGGAACCAATACTGGGAAAAGAGGTAGATGTTTAAAATCCTTCTCCTTTTGTACAGATGAAAGAATTTTGGCCAATTTTTTTCTGCAGCATCCTGAGAGCAAAGGGACTCCATTCTCCCTATGTAAAATTTTAGAGACATTACTCTTCTGGATTCAGAGAAAATCTCTAGAATCAGAAGTATGGAAGACAATCATTTTGTTTATTTGATCAGTCTCAAACGTAAACATGCACATGCAACTAAAGACCAAGGGGATCTTTGATATTAAATTCTAAAAGATCCTTCCAGTTAACTTTCTGCGAAATAGGGATAACAAACCTTAATTTTCAAAATCCAAGATGGCCACCAATTAGCTATTTTGTTTTTCCAATCAGTCAAAAAAATAAACATGCCCAAATAGAGACCAAAAGGAACCTACATATTAAATTTGAAAAATACCGATAAGCAACCTTAAGTGTCAAAATCCAAGATGGCCACCTGTAAGCCAATTTGATTATCCCATCAGTTTCAAAAGTAAATATGCACAACTAGGGTTAAAGGGGAACAGACATATCAAATTGGAGGAGAGCCCTCCACAACTTTCTGAGGAACAGCAATAACAAAAATTGTTTAGGGACAGACAGGTCTGACCATAGACAACGGACGAAGGGTGATTTATAAATAACATTGTTAGTTCCTATAAGAAATGATGTAAAACTGGACAATTTAGCCCCCATTTCCTTTTCACCCATGAATGATAGGACATTATTTTAGTTCAACACAGCCTTGATCGAACATTAACAGTAAATGTCATAACATCCTATTTTTATCACTAACTTACTTGGTTTTAACTCAAATGCCTTTGTTTCTCCAGGATCCAGTAATCCCACGTAATACTTCCTGTCTGCTGATGCTGAATCCTCAGTAATCTGATAACAACAACAGACACACATTATAAACAGTTACATGACAACAGGTTAAACAGCCTTCCAGTGATCAGAGCTCTGATAACAACAACAGACCCACATTATAAACACTTACATGACCACAGGGTAAACAGCCTTCCAGTGATCTGAGCTCTGATAACAACTACAGACACACATTATAAACAGTTCCATGACAACAGGTTAAACAGCCTACCAGTGATCAGAGCTCTGATAACAACAACAGACACACATTATAAACAGTTACATGACAACAGGTTAAACAGCCTTCCAGTGATCAGAGCTGTATATCACAATAGCTCTCTAACAGTAGGACCTACTCACCCTGTAGCCTATCTTGTCTTTGGTAGGGTTGTGTAGAACGATCCAGCCCACGTTACCACGGCTACCCATCTTTTTCAGTAATATCACACGGGCAGGACTGGAAAGTAAATAAAAAAACAACTAATAACAACAAGGAAAAATATTGTGTGGCATTCCAATTTACTCCCCCCATCATTTGTTTCTGGCAAATGTAAAATACTTGATCAAATATAAATGTTACTCATAGTGAAATATCCTCTTTGTCATAGAAGAATGTATGTGTACAATGTAGGTTAAGACAGCTGATCAACATGACATGACATTATAATCACTATCTCAAATTTCAAAATGCATCATTCTTAGATGTTCCTGTCTATAATGCTGAGAGGTATTGTCATTAGGTGGCCCTAGGGCTGTGACCTGTCTAAATACTCACCTGATCAACAGGTTGCCGTACTTGTGGGTGTCAAATGCTGTAGGCTTAATAGATGGCTGAAATACAAAAGTGTAACAATCTTAACATACTTAAGACAGGTAAGTAAAAGGAGGTAGACAGCTACTTACATTGTTCTTATTATTATGAACGAATTGAATCAAGTGAACAGTTACATACGTTTTCCTCGTTAGGCAGCCAAGGGTCCCTCTCACAGAGCTTTACACATTCTCCGAGGGAATGCATGCCAATACAGGGGAAGTAACCATCTCGTGGTATGTTCACTTTTGTGTTGTAAATCTGCCGATAAAATATAGGTTTACTGTAAATTCATGGAGAAGTAAAACTGCTCTTTTAAATATAGTTTGTCGATACAGGTTTCACTCAGTCAAAAATGGTAACCATAAGTACTGACAAACTCATTACCCACTTTACTGGGTCAGTAGCAACACACTATGTACTCACTTTACTGAGTCAACAGTGACAAACTCTGTACCCACTTTACTGAGTCAGTACTGACAAACTCATTACCCACTTTACTGGGTCAGTAGCAACACACTATGTACTCACTTTACTGAGTCAACAGTGACAAACTCTGTACCCACTTTACTGGGTCAGTAGCAACACACTCTGTACTCACTTTACTGAGTCAACAGTGACACACTCTGTACTCACTTTACTAAGTCAACAGTGACAAACTCTGTACCCACTTTACTGAGTCAACAGTGACACACTCTGTACCCACTTTACTGAGTCAACAGTGACACACTCTGTACTCACTTTACTGAGTCAACAGTGACAAATTCATTACCCAATTTACTGAGTCAACAGTGACACACTCTGTACTCACTTTACTAAGTCAACAGTGACACACTCTGTACTCACTTTACTGAGTCAGTAGTGACACACTCTGTACTCACTTTACTGAGTCAACAGTGACACACTCTGTACCCACTTTACTGAGTAAGTAGTGACACACTCTGTACTCACTCTACTGAGTCAACAGTGACACTCTGTACTCACTTTACTGAGTCAGTAGCAACACACTCTGTACTCACTTTACTGAGTCAGTAGTGAAAAACTCTGTATCCACTTTACTGAGTCAACAGTGACACACTCTGTACTCACTTTACTAAGTCAACAGTGACAGACTCTGTACCCACTTTACTGGGTCAGCAGTGACACACTCTGTACCCACTTAACTGAGTCAACAGTGACACACTCTGTACTCACTTTACTGAGTCAACAGTGACAAACTCTGTACCCAATTTACTGAGTCAACAGTGACAAACTCTGTACCCACTTTACTGGGTCAACAGTGACACACTCTGTACCCACTTTACTGAGTCAACAGTGACAAACTCATTACCCAATTTACTGGGTAAGTAGCAACACGCTCTGTACTCACTTTACTGAGTCAACAGTGACAAACTCATTACCCAATTTACTGAGTCAACAGTGACACACTCTGTACTCACTTTACTGAGTCAGTAGTGACACACTCTGTACTCACTTTACATTTCCTTCCTATTACACAAATACAATAATCGATAAAATGAAAAGTTATTTGGTATTCATTTCAGCAAATATCAAATTCAAGAATATCAATTCTGAATCTATCAGACTGGGAGACATTGCTGACACCAAAAGCAAGAGGAGATAACTCTGATAGTGGAGTAGTTCAAATAATAATAGGACTGTTTGAATTACTGATTTACAGTAAACTTACCTCCTCCCCATTTTTGTAGAAGTAAAGCATGCGTTCTGATACATCTAGGTGGCACAGGATAATGTCACCAACTGCATAGCTCTTGCCTGTTGTCTTCTTTGGGTAGCCACTCTCAATGAAAATACTGTCAAAACAAATTGTCAACCAAAATCAAAAACAGTAGTTCCCTATTGATGACAAGAGACAACTAGAGACGGTGCCGAAGCTGCCCTGGCCTGACACTCCATCCCTGTGTTACCTAATTATTACAATGACACATCAAAATTCAAATTTAAAACGGTGTGCTTTTGTTTTGACTCCACTGCTCCTATGAACTCCTATGTAAAATATTTAGATATGCTGGCATACATATTGAAATAATAGCAAGTTTACCTCAAAAACTTCAATCTGGTGATAAAATATTGGGTCGATACATTCGATACAAAACGTTGAAAATCTCTCAAAGTGGTTAAAATATATTTCAGTATTGATTTCACTGCATTAATGTTATAGCCCAGTCAAATTCCATGTCAAGTATTAGTATGCTAGCATATATATTTAATTAATAACAAGCCTTTGAATAAATTATCCCCAAAAAAGCAATATTGTGTAAAATTATCGCCCTTATCACCAATGATTTAAAGAGTAGAGAAAATCTGTATATAATACATAAGTAAACCCTGGTGTTAACCAGCATCTCCAGGATTTAGAGAGAAGAAGAGATTTATATAAAGAGTACAAAGTGACCTGTTTCATCCCCAGCGATAACAAGAGTAGAACAGATCTATATGTGATGGTAAAGTGACTTATAACCATCCAGCATCCAAAATATTACGAGAAATCATGTGTAAAATGACCCCCCATCATCCCACAGAATTTAGAGAGTAGAAATCTTATTAAAGGTGTAAAGCGACTCCACTGTCCCATGTGATTTAGAAGGTAGAAATATGTTCCCTGTGATTTAGAGAGTAGAAATCTTATTGAAGGTGTAAAGCAACCCCACTGTCCCCTGTGATTTAAAAGGTAGAAATATGTTCCCTGTGATTTAGAGAGCAGAAATCTTATTAAAGATGTAAAGCAACCCCACTGTCCCCTGTGATTTAAAAGGCAGAAATATGTTCCCTGTGATTTAGAGAGTAGAAATCTTATTAAAGGTGTAAAGCAACCCCACTGTCACCTGTGATTTAAAAGGTAGAAATATGTTCCCTGTGATTTAGAGAGTAGAAATCTTATTAAAGATGTAAAGCAACCTCACTGTCCCCTGAGATTTAAAAGGTAGAAATATGTCCCCTGTGATTTAGAGAGTAGAAATATTTTTAAGATGTAAAGTGATCCCACTGTCCCCTGTGATTTAGAGGGTAAACATATTTATAAGATGTAAATTCTCCACTGTCTCCTATGATTCAGAGGGTAAAAATATTTAAAACAAGAGACCCATGAGCTTAATGGTCATCTGAGTTCTGATATATTGATACAGAGAGTTGATCTTTAATTTTAAAACATGAACAGTAATATTATTCAAAGTGACAAAAAAACAATAAAACCACCTTATTCAATATCTAGCATACAGATTTAAGACTGAAAAGTGTTTGAAACTAGCACCTCTGATTCTAAACAAGGAAAATGAAGAAATTTTAACACACTGATTCCTTTGGGCCCTGCCCTATAGCCCTAGGTTGGTAGGGCTGGCTCAAAATTTTCAAAGTATCAAACTGTCAACTCAGGGTTATAATTCCAATCAAGTTATCAACAGGTAATATCCAAAGTATCATTTGCCAATATAAACCATAAACTGGGGGCTGGGCACCATATAATTCACAATTTTGGTTGACCTTTGTCCATGGAATGTTTTCTGCAAAATTTCATTGAAATTGGTTCAGGGGTTTTGGAGAAAAAGTTGAAAATGTAAATCGTTTACGGATGCACGACAGATGATGGACGACGGAAGACGACGGACAAAAGGCGATTAGAGACAAAGTCTCAAGTGACCTAAAAATCTTATTTAATGTGTAAATTAAGTGATCCCACTATCCCCCGAGATTTAGAGAGTATATATATCTATACACGAGTTATAAACTGACCCGCCGTCATCTCCATGATAGGCAATAGAGAAGCGGTTCCAGCCAGGTTGTCTGTTGGCTGGGTATGTCTTCGGACAGATGCCGATCACTATAGTCCCTTTGACACCCAAGTTCATCACCTCTGAAAACAAACAATACCAGCTTCGCTCATTCACTGAACACCACGTTCATTCTGACACAACACCAAAAAATCCTTTCATCGATGTGCCTTTGATACCCTATTCAAACTTCTATATAATTATCAATATATTGATTTGAATATTCAAAGATTCTTATTTCAAAAAGTAGGGGGCAAAAACAAAAATATTGCTAATTTGCTGTTGATCAACTTATACCCATAAAATTGAGGTATACTCAGCTAAGCCAGGACAACAGTATAATGCCTTATGGAAATGAGAAGCTTCTTGCAAATATTTGCAGCTATGTTGTAGCAACTATCTTCGGCAAACAGTTGCTGCAATATTGCCGCAAACAGTTACTATAAATAAAACAGAAGACTCAGATTTACTGTGTTTTAATGAATAATTCAACAAGTTGATTAAAACCATTAAGATCCTGTACAAAAATGTAGACATGTGTATGCATATATCATATTTACAGATTTTCAATCTGTTTTCGACAAAGTACCAATTTGATGCAAATTGCTGCAAAGTCTTGTATTTAGTATTAGTAATTTGGCTAAGTACATATTCTCGCAATTTCGCAGCAAAATGCTGCAAAGTTGTTGCAAACAAAAAGTGTTTGCTGCAACTTTGCAACAAGTTTGCAGCTAGCTGCAACAACCTGTGAACTTCTTCGCACAACAAGTTCTTGTAAACAAAATAGTTGGCAGCAAATTTTATGTTTTGATTTTCATCAATCAAATTGTTACAGGTATAATTAGTTAAAGCCAGTAACAATTTTAAACAAGGAAATATGTCTTTGGTGAGAAAACTACATGTCATGTATGTCTATATATATATAAATCTCTTTACAGAACATTTCAAATGATTCTTGTCCAATCTGTTTTACAAGCTACATACTTACTGAATGAAAATTCTGTAAAGGTGGAAGAGAAAGGTCTCGGTCCAACAAACTGTCCTACAGGTATTGCTGCAGAGGTGGTGTCGTAGCTGTAAATAGACACAGAAACTACACAACACTAGTCCCTCGGGTGTCATCTTATAGGCTGCCCACCACAAACAGCAGGGAGGGAAACTAAACCTATGCGTACAGCTAATGAAAAATCCCCAATTACAAAACAAAAAGAGACCCAATGGACCTGTATTACCCTACTATTCATCCCTGTATTTCACTTCTGCGACTTAAATGAGTCAGAATTATTAACAAACCTGTCAGCTCTATACTTTATGGATCTTTGTTTGAAATTTTCAACTTGATTTGGACATGCATGGACTTTGAGTTGTTCAAGGTCATTTGAACAAACAAACTTAACAGTGTTTTCCTAGTAATTTGCTGGGGAAATGTTTTACTAATTGACTAATTATGAAAGACCTTTAGGACAAGTTTTCCATTCATTCAACATGGTATAGATTTCTATGACACGTATAGCTAGGAAACTTACCAAATGATGCCAGTCTCATGTTGGATCCGTAGCTCGCGAGAGATTGTGGGATGGTACACTACACGAGATTCCTGTATCTCCGTCCCGCCACTAGTCTCTCCTCCTACCAGATGTACAGCTCCCTGATAGAACATACAAGCAAACTAAAGGCTCAGGAAAAACTACTCCTACAATTCGACTTTTGAAACAAAACAAATGAAATCCTGTGACAAAATATACTACCAAAATATACAGCCATTTTGATAAAACACCAACAAAATATCCAGCTTTCTGATAACACCAGCAAAATGTCCAACCCCTGTTTATAAATTGAAATATATACAGCCTACTGATACATCATAACCAGTAAATAGAAAATCACCAGTGAGTCTGAGATGACAGGTAACTAGATGGTAACCAGGTAAAAGAAACTCACCAGTGGATCTGAGATGACAGGTATTAGATGGTAACCAGGTAAAAGAAACTCACAAGTGGATCTGAGATGACAGGTATTAGATGGTAACCAGGTAACAGAAACTCACCAGTGGATCTGAGATGACAGGTTACTAGATGTTAACCAGGTAACAGAAACTCACCAGTGGGTCTGAGATGACAGGTAACATACATAGTAACCAGGTAACAGAAACTTACCAGTGGGAAAGAGATGACAGGTTACATACATGGTAACCAGGTAACAGAAACTCACCAGTGGGTCTGAGATGACAGGTAACTATATGGTAACCAGGTAACAGAAACTCACCAGGGGGTCTGAGATGACAGGTAACATACATAGTAACCAGGTAACAGAAACTCACCAGTGGGACTGAGATGACAGGTAACATACATGGTAACCAGGTAACAGAAACTCGCCAGTGGGTCTGAGATGACAGGTAACATACATGGTAACCAGGTAACAGAAACTTACCAGTGGGAAAGAGATGACAGGTTACATACATGGTAACCAGGTAAAAGAAACTCACAAGTGGAAAAGAGATGACAGGTAACATACATGGTAACCAGGTAACAGAAACTCACCAGTGGGTCTGAGATGACAGGTAACTAGATGGTAACCAGGTAACAGAAACTCACCAGTGGGAAAGAGATGACAGGTAACATACATGGTAACCAGGTAACAGAAACTCACCAGTGGGTCTGAGATGACAGGTAACATACATGGTAACCAGGTAACAGAAACTCACCAGTGGGAAAGAGATGACAGGTAACATACATGGTAACCAGGTAACAGAAACTCACCAGTGGGTCTGAGATGACAGGTAACATACATGGTAACCAGGTAACAGAAACTCACCAGTGGGAAAGAGATGACAGGTAACATACATGGTAACCAGGTAACAGAAACTCACCAGTGGGTCTGAGATGACAGGTAACATACATGGTAACCAGGTAACAGAAACTCACCAGTGGGAAAGAGATGACAGGTAACATACATGGTAACCAGGTAACAGAAACTCACCAGTGGGAAAGAGATGACAGGTAACATACATAGTAACCAGTTAACAGAAACTCACCAGTGGGAAAGAGATGACAGGTAACATACATAGTAACCAGGTAACAGAAACTCACCAGTGGGTCTGAGATGACAGGTAACGAGATGGTAACCAGGTGACAGAAACTCACCAGTGGGTCTCAGATGACAGGTAACATACATGGTAACCAGGTAACAGAATCTCACCATTGGGTCTGAGAAGCGTAGTTTGATTGTGTCCTTGACATTGTTGCTGTATTTGTGTTTTGGGCTTGTATCCTGTAAGTCCAGCTTGTTGAGTTTCTTTTCTAGCTTCTCCTTGTCTTCCTCCGTGACAGAGGTGGCCATTCCAGGGAAAACGCGCACAAAGGACCCATCATTAACACTGCAAATTGTACAAGATTTCTCCTGATCTCTTTTCAACCACAGACAAATTCATATCAAAGTGCAACAGTTTTATGAATTATACATTTTGTTAATATAACATTTTTTGCAAGACATATTGACGATGAATTGACCGAGAGACAACTAGACAGATACATTACCAATAGACATGATATAGTGTAGCTAAATCAGACCCTAGAGATACACGATTTCTAATCTGTCAATCATTTGTGAAACCTCAAAGATTTATATGTAGTTAATGTGCATACTCGCGTAGACAGATGCGGGGAGGTACACCACTGAGGTTTGTGATCTCAATTTCATTGTAAGCCACTGGATCCATAGGTACGAGGGGCAAATCATCTTTGGTGGAGACTATCGGGTTAGGCCTCAACACGCTGCGCATCCTCTGTTCATAAACAAAATCAGAAATGGTTAGAGTTCATCAAACTAGGTTGGCTTATTGAGGACAGAATAAATGAAGTAAAAGGATTCTGGCCAAGATAAAAATAGGAAACCAACACCACAATTCAATAAATACTGAAGCAAGTTCAACTAGAATTTTGTTTTTGTGAACAAAAACATATGTCTCCCCTTATTAGCCAATAGAAAAACTCTGGTATAACAAATTAATAAAGGGCCATACTGCTTTATATAGTGGGGCACGAGACCCGAATTAAGAATTTGACACTTCTACTTACCCAAGATACATTAAAACTTTAGCAAGTTTGGTCAACTTAGGTGAAACTAGAACACTGACAGGTCAGTAAGGACCCCGTCTTGTGGCAATATATCCCCCATAATCATCAAGAAGCAATCTGCCCATATAGCTCAACAGAAATATAAATACCGGTGCAATACTCATTTGTTGGCTTTGATTTGTTTTATTTCACCTTAAATACTTCCCCCATCAAGAGCCAGGGTCAAAGTAAGAGATCCATTTTGTCTTTGACCTTTGGACCTAAATGACCTTGACCATTAACCCAGTGACCCTGATCTTTGGTCAGTTGACTCATTCTTCAATTCCGACCAATTTTGCTTCATAATATCATAACAAAATGTTCATCAGTGAAAAATACGAAACTAGACCTTGACCTTGAACCTTTGGAACCTGTAACCTTTACCTTTGGTAAGTTGACTCTGTGTTAAGTTCTGAACAACTTTGCTTCACAATAACATACAAAAACTGTTCATCAGTAAAAAGATACAATATCTGACCTTGAAACTGACCCAGTGACCTTGACCTTAAGTCAGTTGACTCCTTTTTAAATTCCAACCAACTTTGCTTCATAATGTCATAACAAAATGTTCATCAGTGGAAAGATACAAAATTTGACCTCGATCTTTGACCAAGTGACCCTGGCCTTTGGTCAAATGACTCCTTGTTAAATTCTGACCAACATTGCTTAAAAAGATACAATATCTGAACTTGAAATTGACCCAGTGACCTTGACCTTAAGTCAGTTGACTCCTTGTTAAATTCCAACCAACTTTGCTTCATAATGTCATAACAAAATGTTCATGAGTGGAAAGATACAAAATTTGACCTCGATCTTTGACCAAGTGACCCTGGCCTTTGGTCAAAGGACTCCTTGTTATATTCTGACCAATATTGCTTCAAAGTGTCATAACAAAATGTTCATCAGGGAAAAGATACAAAATTTGACCTTTGACCCAGTGACCTTGACCCTTGGTTAACTGACTCCTTGTTTAATTCCGACCATCTTTGCTTCAAAGTCTTATAACAAAATGTTCCCCATTGAAAAGATATTGAATTTGACCTTAACCTTTGACCCAGTGACCTTGACCTTAAGTCAGTTGACTCTTTGTTAAATTCCAACCAACTTTGCTTCATAATGTCATAACAAAATGTTCATCAGGGAAAAGATACAAAATTTGACCTTGACCTTTGATCCAGTTACCTTGAATTTTGGTCAATTGATACCTTGTTTGATTGTGACGGAAGGACAGATGAATTAGTATAGGGCACCCACATCTTCGATGCGGGTCCTAATAACATGGAAGTAATGCCGTGGACAAACTTCGGTATTAAAAATAAACAACGGGCCATAACCCTGTATATAGGGATGCACGACCTAATTCCAGTGCACTGCACACCTTCTGTGAGTGATGCAGGTATACTTCAAGTTTGATTAAGATATCTTTAATGGTTTAGAAGTTATGCCATGGACAAACTTCGGTATTAAAAATAAACGAAGGGCCATACCTCTGTATATAGTGGGGCATAAAATCTGATTTTAGTGTGCGAAATTCCCAAGATACATCAATAATCAATATGATAAGTATGGTCAACGTAGGTAAAATAACATAGAACTTCTGCTCTGGACAAACTTCGGTATTAAAATTAAACAAAGGGCCATAACTCTGTATATAGTGGGGCACGAGACCTATAGTTCCAGTGCACTGCACACCTTCTGTGGGTGATGCAGCTAGGTATACTTCAAGTTTGATTAAGATATCTTTAACGGTTTGAAATCATCGGGCCGGACAAGAATTTACTGAAAATGTGCACTTATTTGACCTTTGACCTTGGGGTGAAGGTCACAGTGACCTAATTCCAGTGCACTGCACACCTCCTGTGGGTGATACATGCATACCTAAAGTTTCATCAAGATATCTTTAATGGTTTAAAAGGAATGGCCCAGAAAAAGAAGAAGAATTAAAGAAGAAGTAGAAGAAGAAGAAGAAGAACTAATACAATATGTCTTCCTTCATTCGAAGGGGAGACATAACAAGCATGCAGATGTGCCCCATTATCCATTAAGAGAATCAAATGTACCTTGTCATACTGGCAAGAATTATAAAAAGGTACTAGTCACATGGTGCTTTGATGTCATTAGTATTTGATAAATTATTTATTTCTTCAAATCAAATAGTGTATTAAGCTCTCACATCTATCTTCATCTAAAACATTAATATTGCTTATATTTGGAATGTTTTATTTTATTCAAAATCTATTCATTACTTTCTTCTCATGTCAAAATATTTCACTTCTTAAGGACATTATTTTGACACAGTGCACCAACTTACCCAGATAGTCTTTGCACATCGCCCGCAGATACCGCAGTCATGACAACCCGTGACACTAGTCTTACAGCCACATTCCCGCATGTTATTACCCACAATACCGTTCCATGGACATTGGATACCGTGTTCCACGCAGTTATTACACAGAGTACAAACAGACTGTAACTGTTTTGAGTCAAAAGCCTTCCAAATATGTCTGCAGCCCACCGACACATTCACTGGAAGTAAAGAATGTTTGGTGAAATAGCAAGGAAGTTACGCTACACTCCACCTTCCCAGCATACATAAGTACAAAATGTTTGGTGAAATAGCAAGGAAGTTACGCTACACTCCACCTTCCCAACATACATAAGTACAAAATGTTTGGTGAAATAGCAAGGAAGTTACGCTACACTCCACCTTCCCAACATACATAAGTACAAAATGTTTGGTGAAATAGCAAGGAAGTTACGCTACACTCCACCTTCCCAACATACATAAGTACAAAATGTTTGGTGAAATAGCAAGGAAGTTACGCTACACTCCACCTTCCCAGCATACATAAGTACAAAATGTTTGGTGAAATAGCAAGGAAGTTACGCTACACTCCACCTTCCCAGCATACATAAGTACAAAATGTTTGGTGAAATAGCAAGGAAGTTACGCTACACTCCACCTTCCCAGCATACATAAGTACAAAATGTTTGGTGAAATAGCAAGGAAGTTACGCTACACTCCACCTTCCCAGCATACATAAGTACAAAATGTTTGGTGAAATAGCAAGGAAGTTACGCTACACTCTACCTTCCCAACATACATAAGTACAAAATGTTTGGTGAAATAGCAAGGAAGTTACGCTACACTCCACCTTCCCAGCATACATAAGTACAAAATGTTTGGTGAAATAGCAAGGAAGTTACGCTACACTCTACCTTCCCAGCATACATAAGTACAAAACGTTTGGTGAAATAGCAAGGAAGTTACGCTACACTCCACCTTCCCAGCATACATAAGTACAAAATGTTTGGTGAAATAGCAAGGAAGTTACGCTACACTCCACCTTCCCAACATACATAAGTACAAAATGTTTGGTGAAATAGCAAGGAAGTTATGCTACACTCTACCTTCCCAACATACATAAGTACAGAATGTTTGGTGAAATAGCAAGGAAGTTATGCTGCACTCCACCTTCCCAACATACATAAGTACAAAATGTTTGGTGAAATAGCAAGGAAGTTCCCTACACTCCATCTTCCCAACATACATAAGTACAGAACGTTTGGTGAAATAGCAAGGAAGTTACGCTACACTCCACCTTCCCAGCATACATAAGAATCTAAGCAGGTTTGGTGAATGTAGATGAAATAGCAAGGAAGTAAAGCAACACTCCACTCCTAAAGATACATAAATATAGCACGTTTGGTGAATGTAGATGAAATAGCAAGGAAGTAAAGCAACACTCCACTCCTAAAAATACATAAATATAGCACGTTTGGTGAAAGTAGATGAATAACAAGAAAACTATGGTCTAAACAAAATATTGTTGATGACCACTCAGCCAGTTAGAGAGAAAACAGCATACTATATATCCCCTCACAGATAGACATGTCATATCCGAGGGCTAAGACTTATTCTATAAATAACCATGGACCAAATTAAGCTGACTTAGTTTTTGTATAATCAAGGTATAAGGTTTAGGGTATGTAAATCCAAAGCCTGAAATTATAAGGAACTTAATTAACTTGTACAACGGATCCTATAATAGAACCTAGTAATTGTAATTTACAGAAATGTGGAAGCCTGTCACCTACCTAAGCCCTTGGGGACACTTCTTGAGATGATGGGAGTGATATTCTGGTGGTAGAGGACAAGATCAATGAAATCTGTATAGATACAGAACACCTGCCAGGTATATTCCTTCACTGTAGTTTCTGTCAGCTCATTCACCGTCTCCGTGAGCTTGTCAGAGAAGTGGCACCTCGACTCAATGGACAGCACGCCTTTATCTGTCAACATATTACATGACCGCTATAGAAATATACATTGTTATATGTCATCTATATAACAGTGTATGTAATTAGATTACATTGATCACATCATGGGAAAATAAAAACATTGTGTTTCCCTCTTGTGCTTGAGTTTCCCCTTATTTGGAATATCTCCAGAAATAGAAGCAACTGACACCTGCCTGAGTTACCAGTGACTGAAGCCGACGACAACATTGGTCTGACCAACTTTAACGTAGCCTTCTTTCTACTTTAGTAAAATAAAATATGTATTGCCCCTTGTAGCAGGGAAACTCAACTCTTTGTTTCCCCTTGATTAATCAATACAGTTGTAAAGATCGTCTTTAAAAATATAATTGATATGTGTAAGTCAGTAACGCAAGGCTATGGGTAAGACATTTAGTAGCACTACTGGGACGGGAATAATCGCATTCTCTAGGTAACCATACTTGTCAGATACATGTTCTACACATGTCAAATTTTTAACTGATAATCAAAAGTATCAAAGTTCTAATTGATGAATGACAAGTATCAAAGTTCTAATTGATAATCAAAAGTATCAAAGTTCTAATTGATGAATGACAAGTATCAAAGGTCTTATTGATGAACACAAGTATCAATATTCCCATTGATGAATCACAATTAACAAAATTTGTATTGATGAACACAAATTTCAAAGTTCTTACTGATGAATTGCAAGTATCAAAGATCTAATTGATGAACACAAGTATCAAAGATCTAATTGATGTACACAAGTAACAAAGTTCTAATTGATGAACACGAGTATCAAAGATCTAATTGATGAATACAAGTATCATAGTTCTAATTGATGTACACAAGTATCAAAGTTCTAATTGATGATTGACAAGTATCAAAGATCTAATTGATGAACACAAGTATCAAAGATCTAAATGATGAATACATGTATCATAGTTCTAATTGATGAACACAAGTATCAAAGTTCTAATTGATGTACACAAGTATTAATGTTCCCATTGATGAATCACCAGTATCAAAGTTCTAATTGATGATTGACAAGTTTCAAAGTTCTAATTGATGTACACAAGTATCAAAGTTCTAATTGATGATTGACAAGTATCATAGTTCTAATTGATGTTCACAAGTATCAAAGATCTAAATGATGTACACAAGTAACAAAGATCTAAATGATGTACACAAGTATCATAGTTCTAAATGATGTACACAAGTATCAAAGATCTAATTGATGATTGACAAGTATCATAGTTCTAATTGATGTACACAAGTATCAAAGATCTCATTGATGTACACAAGTTTCAAAGTTCTAATTGATGTACACAAGTATCAAAGATCTCATTGATGTACACAAGTATCAAAGATCTAATTGATGAATACAAGTATCAAAGATCTAATTGATGAATACAAGCATCAAAGATCTAATTGATGTACATAAGTATCAAAGTTCTAATTGATGTACACAAGTATCAAAGTTCTAATTAATGAACACAAGTATCAAAGATCTAAATGATGAACACAAGTATCAAAGATCTAATTGATGAACACAAGTATCAAAGATCTAATTGATGAACACAAGTATCAAAGATCTAATTGATGAACACAAGTATCAAAGTTCTAATTAATGAACACAAGTATCAAAGATCTAAATGATGTACACAAGTATCAAAGATCTAATTGATGAACACAAGTATCAGTTCTAATTGATGTACACAAGTATCAAAGTTCTAACTGATGTACACAAGTATCATAGTTCTAAATGATGTACACAAGTATCAAAGACCTAATTGATGAACACAAGTATCATAGTTCTAATTGATGTACACAAGTATCATAGTTCTAACTGATGTACACAAGTATCAAAGTTCTAAATGATGTACACAAGTATCAAATTCTAATTGAACACAAGTATCAAAGTTCTAACTGATGTACACAAGTATCATAGTTCTAAATGATATACACAAGTATCAAAGTTCTAATTGATGAACACAAGTATCAAAGTTCTAATTGATGAACACAAGTATCAAAGTTCTAATTGATGAACACAAGTATCAAAGATCTAATTGATGTACACAAGTATCAAAGTTCTAATTGATGATTGACAAGTATAATAGTTCTAATTGATGTACACAAGTATCAAAGTTCTAATTAATGAACACAAGTATCAAAGATCTAAATGATGTACACAAGTATCAAAGTTCTAATTAATGAACACAAGTATCATAGTTCTAATTGATGTACACAAGTATCATAGTTCTAACTGATGTACACAAGTATCAAAGTTCTAAATGATGTACACAAGTATCAAAATTCTAATTGAACACAAGTATCAAAGTTCTAACTGATGTACACAAGTATCAAAGTTCTAACTGATGTACACAAGTATCATAGTTCCAAATGATGTACACAAGTATCAAAGATCTAAATGATGATTGACAAAGTATCATAGTTCTAATTAATGTGCACAAGTATCATAGTTCTAAATGATGTACACAAGTATCAAATAGCTAAATGATGATTGACAAAGTATCATAGTTCTAATTAATGTGCACAAGTATCATAGTTCTAAATGATGTACACAAGTATCAAAGTTCTAATTGATGAACACAAGTATCAAAGATCTAATTGATGTACACAAGTATCAAAGTTCTAATTGATGATTGACAAGTATCATAGTTCTAATTGATGTACACAAGTATCAAAGTTCTAATTGATGAACACAAGTACCAAAGATCTAATTGATGAACACAAGTATCAAAGTTCTAATTGATGGACACAAGTATCAAAGTTCTAATTGATGAACACAAGTATCAAAGTTCCTTATGTTTTAAATCAATTATGGGTAATTAGATATAGTACATCACCTTATGAGATCTGAAATAAAATCTACCTTCAATCAAAACTTTGTTACAGTAACATCATTTGATATAACATTATATGTTATTAATGTAACGTAACCATCACGGTGATGGTAGGATGTTTGCGGTAGTGAAAGGATGTTGATGGTAAAATGATATGACAGTGATATGGTATGATGATATGGCGGTGTTTTTTAAGATGTTGTGACATCAATGATGGTGAAAGTACAATACTATGATAGTAAAAAAATACCACCGTGAAGGTACGACACAATGGTGATACAATTCTACGATTAGGAGCAATGCCGTCTTAACATTTTACTGTTGTCATTGTACTAAAATCTGTTTACCTTGCACCATCATATCAAGACAACAGTAAATCACATTCAGAGGACAATTTATATATAGCACCAGATTCCATATTGTTATCACTACAGTAAAACCAGGTCACTACTGTATCTGACTGTCTACATCGCACACAGCTAAGAGAATAGAAATCTAAATGTCTATTGCAGTAAATACATAACATATAAATAGTGCCACACCTATTCTGCCTGTTTCTGAGGCTGCCTAACTTCTGTAAGGCATCATCGACCTAACTCACAGTATAACATATATTTAATAAAAAAAATATATATAATTGAGGAATATTTCTTTTTCAGACTCCGGTTGACTAACATGACAAATGTTATAAATACAAACTTGTGTTGATGTATATAACCTTAGATTTTGTCAGTTTAACTTTGACATTCACTGCCTGGCATACTTAAAGAAGCATCTGTTCTGTCTAAAGATTTACCTTTCAATGATCAAATACAGAAACATATTTTATAAACATAAAATAAATTACAATTCATCCCCTTTTTAAAAAGCATACAGAAAATGCAAAATATCTATTATACTAAATTTAAAGAGGAAATTTGTAATACTGTCATTTTAGTTTTGACATCCCAAGCAAGCTATGATAAGCAGCATATTGAAGCCTTAAGGAACTACCATTAAATGTCAGTATTAGTCTATGCAGAGAGCCTTAAGGAACGTACTACCATTAAATGTCAGTATTAAGTCTATGCAGAGAGCCTTAAGTAGACTGTACAATAGCTCCAGCCCCCAAGTGTAGTCCATCCTCATATGGTAATTGTTCTGTTATTCAATTCCAAGTCTAAGAGCTCACTTTCAACATTAAATGGTTTACACACAATGGTATACACCAATAAAAACAATACATTAGGTATGTATTAATGGTATACACCAATAAAAACAATACATTAAGTATGTATTACTGGTATACACCAATAAAACAATACATTAGGTATGTATTAATGGTATACACCAATAAAAACAATACATTAGGTATGTATTAATGGTATACACCAATAAAAACAATACATTAAGTATGTATTACTGGTATACACCAATAAAACAATACATTAGGTATGTATTAATGGTATACACCAATAAAAACAATACATTAGGTATGTATTAATGGTATACACCAATAAAAACAATACATTAAGTATGTATTACTGGTATACACCAATAAAACAATACATTAGGTATGTATTAATGGTATACACCAATAAAAACAATACATTAGGTATGTATTAATGGTATACACCAATAAAAACAATACATTAGGTATGTATTAATGGTATACACCAATAAAAACAATACATTAGGTATGTATTAATGGTATACACCAATAAAAACAATACATTAGGTATGTATTAATGGTATACACCAATAAAAACAATACATTAGGTATGTATTAATGGTATACACCAATAAAAACAATACATTAGGTATGTATTAATGGTATACACCAATAAAAACAATACATTAGGTATGTATTAATGGTATACACCAATAAAAACAATACATTAGGTATGTATTAATGGTATACACCAATAAAAACAATACATTAGGTATGTATTAATGGTATACACCAATAAAAACAATACATTAGGTATGTATTAATGGTATACACCAATAAAAACAATACATTAGGTATGTATTAATGGTATACACCAATAAAAACAATACATTAGGTATGTATTAATGGTATACACCAATAAAAACAATACATTAGGTATGTATTAATGGTATACACCAATAAAAACAATACATTAGGTATGTATTAATGGTATACACCAATAAAAACAATACATTAGGTATGTATTAATGGTATACACCAATAAAAACAATACATTAGGTATGTATTAATGGTATACACCAATAAAAACAATACATTAGGTATGTATTAATGATATACACCAATAAAAACAATACATTAGGTATGTATTAATGGTATACACCAATAAAAACAATACATTAGGTATGTATTATTTTTTACGTAGTCAATGTAATATAGATAAATGTAGTTACCTTAGTCATAAGTGTAAGACCCTCTTAATTGGCCTACTACCTGTTTATCTAGTGTAAATATTAGGTATCTATTAGGTGTCTCAGTAGTAGACTGAGCACATGTTAATCAACCTGTTTCCATAGTTTAAATATTAGGTATCTGTTAGGTGTCTCAGTAGTAGACTGAGCACATGTTAATCAACCTGTTTCCATAGTTTAAATATTAGGTATCTGTTAGGTGTCTCAGTAGTAGACTGAGCACATGTTAATCAACCTGTTTCCATAGTTTAAATATTAGGTATCTGTTAGGTGTCTCAGTAGTAGACTGAGCACATGTTAATCAACCTGTTTCCATAGTTTAAATATTAGGTATCTGTTAGGTGTCTCAGTAGTAGACTGAGCACATGTTAATCAACCTGTTTCCATAGTTTAAATATTAGGTATCTGTTAGGTGTCTCAGTAGTAGACTGAGCACATGTTAATCAACCTGTTTCCATAGTTTAAATATTAGGTATCTGTTAGGTGTCTCAGTAGTAGACTGAGCACATGTTAATCAACCTGTTTCCATAGTTTAAATATTAGGTATCTGTTAGGTGTCTCAGTAGTAGACTGAGCACATGTTAATCAACCTGTTTCCATAGTTTAAATATTAGGTATCTGTTAGGTGTCTCAGTAGTAGACTGAGCACATGTTAATCAACCTGTTTCCATAGTTTAAATATTAGGTATCTGTTAGGTGTCTCAGTAGTAGACTGAGCACATGTTAATCAACCTGTTTCCATAGTTTAAATATTAGGTATCTGTTAGGTGTCTCAGTAGTAGACTGAGCACATGTTAATCAACCTGTTTCCATAGTTTAAATATTAGGTATCTGTTAGGTGTCTCAGTA
The DNA here is from genome assembly GCF_002113885.1 of Mizuhopecten yessoensis. Taxonomy (NCBI): domain Eukaryota; kingdom Metazoa; phylum Mollusca; class Bivalvia; order Pectinida; family Pectinidae; genus Mizuhopecten; species Mizuhopecten yessoensis. The sequence goes on along the minus strand of NW_018408171.1, from coordinate 361,402 downwards.
GTAGACTGAGCACATGTTAATCAACCTGTTTCCATAGTTTAAATATTAGGTATCTGTTAGGTGTCTCAGTAGTAGACTGAGCACATGTTAATCAACCTGTTTCCATAGTTTAAATATTAGGTATCTGTTAGGTGTCTCAGTAGTAGACTGAGCACATGTTAATCAACCTGTTTCCATAGTTTAAATATTAGGTATCTGTTAGGTGTCTCAGTAGTAGACTGAGCACATGTTAATCAACCTGTTTCCATAGTTTAAATATTAGGTATCTGTTAGGTGTCTCAGTAGTAGACTGAGCACATGTTAATCAACCTGTTTCCATAGTTTAAATATTAGGTATCTGTTAGGTGTCTCATTAGGAGACTGAGCACATGTTAATCAACCTGTTTACCTAGTGTAAATACTAGGTATCTGTTAGGTGTCTCAGTAGTAGACTGAGCACATGTTGATCAAGTAAGAACAGTGTTACCAACATTTGTTACACAACTGAGTACTTGGTACCTGTTTATCTTCAGGAAATAACTGAAGTAAGGTTTTTAATAGGAAAGGTTAGCGGAAGTAAAACATAATTTCTTTAGCTTCAGACTATTTCCTGAACTTCAATGCAACTTTCGTATGGAAAATCTGAAGTTCAGGAATTTTTATTAGTTAAGGAGTGTCAGTAAAACTAGGGCCTGCATGTTAATTAATTTAGTCAAGTGATAGTATACTGGAAAAAAAACCACAAATAATTTGCAAAATCCTGAGAAGAGAGCAGATCTGCAATTCATGAAATTAAGGTGTAACTACAGCTTACCCAGAATCGGATCCACATCACCGTTAACAAGGTCTAGAATACATGTGACAGCCAAATCAGTAAGGAGATTTACAGGAAAAAATGTACAGCTTTTAGAGAATGATTGTACAAGTGTTTCTATGACATACTTAGAGTTATCCTGTTACATGTAACATCATCAGACAATATGAGGTATGAATACAGATGTATTACCTGGTAGGTGTATGTCATATTACCTGGTAGTGCTTGTCATATTACCTGGTAGGTGTATGTCATATCACCTGGTAGTGTATGTCATATTACCTGGTAGGTGTATGTCATATTACCTGGTAGGTGTATATTATATTACCTGGTAGTGTATATCATATTACCTGGTAAGTGTATGTCATATTACCTGGTAGGTGTATGTCATATTACCTGGTAGGTGTATGTTCTATTACCTGGTAGGTGTATATTATATTACCTGGTAGTGTATGTCATATTACCAGGTAAGTGTATGTCATATTACCTGGTAGGTGTATGTCATATTACCTGGTAGGTGTATGTCATATTACCTGGTAGGTGTATGTCATATTACCTGGTAGGTGTATGTCATATTACCTGGTAGGTGTATGTCATATTACCTGGTAGGTGTATGTTCTATTACCTGGTAGGTGTATATTATATTACCTGGTAGTGTATGTCATATTACCAGGTAAGTGTATGTCATATTACCTGGTAGGTGTATGTCATATTACCTGGTAGGTGTATGTCATATTACCTGGTAGGTGTATGTCATATTACCTGGTAGTGTATGTCATATTACCAGGTAAGTGTATGTCATATTACCTGGTAAGTGTATATCATCTTACCTGGTAGGTGTATATCATATTACCTGGTAGGTGTATATCATCTTACCTGGTAGGTGTATATCATCTTACCTGGTGGGTGTATATCATCTTACCTGGTAGGTGTATATTATATTACCTTGTAGGTGTATATCATATTACCTGGAAGGTGTATATTATATTACCTTGTAGGTGTATATCATCTTACCTGGTAGGTGTATATCATCTTACCTGGTAGGTGTATATCATCTTACCTGGTAGGTGTATATCATCTTACCTGGTAGGTGTATATCATCTTACCTGGTAGGTGTATATCATCTTACCTGGTAGGTGTATATCATCTTACCTGGTAGGTGTATATCATCTTACCTGGTAGGTGTATATCATCTTACCTGGTAGGTGTATATCATCTTACCTGGTAGGTGTATATCATCTTACCTGGTAGGTGTATATCATCTTACCTGGTAGGTGTATATCATCTTACCTGGTAGGTGTATATCATCTTACCTGGTAGGTGTATATCATCTTACCTGGTAGGTGTATATCATCTTACCTGGTAGGTGTATATCATCTTACCTGGTAGGTGTATATCATCTTACCTGGTAGGTGTATATCATCTTACCTGGTAGGTGTATATCATCTTACCTGGTAGGTGTATATCATCTTACCTGGTAGGTGTATATCATCTTACCTGGTAGGTGTATATCATCTTACCTGGTAGGTGTATATCATCTTACCTGGTAGGTGTATATCATCTTACCTGGTAGGTGTATATCATCTTACCTGGTAGGTATATAGTATATGATCTGGAAGGTGTATATCATCTTACCCGGTAGGTGTATATCATCTTACCTGGTAGGTATATAGTATATGATCTGGAAGGTGTATGTTATATTACCTGGTAGGTATATGATCTGGAAGGTGTATGTTATATTACCTGGTAGGTATATATTATATGATCTGGAAGGTGTATGTAGGTCATATGACAAGACAAAATGTGCCAATGCTCAAATTGAGGTTATTTATGTGAGGTGATTATATAGCACACATACCCATCAGTCCCTCATGTCTGACAATCACTGTCTGCACTGCACCAAGCTGGAAAACTCCTCCTTCAGAAGTCAACAGCACAGTGCGGCCATACCTAGTCATGTGACTCAGAATAAGAGCCAGGATGTGGTCAGGCATTCGATGGAGGAATGAATAGGTATTCTGTATTAATATGGATCCTTTGTTGCTTTTCTCTCCACCACTCCAAAACTCTCTCTATTTAATGGAAAAGGAATAATTTATCCTATATGGATCATCAGTATTCAAAGTAAAAGTTTAAATTAGCGATTCCTAACCTATTTATTCCAGGTTGCATACAATTGTAATTAGCTACAGTGATACTTTCTTTATATTTGAAATTGGAAAAGAAATGTGCACTCAGAAAAAATAGTGAGAACATCCTTATCTAATATACAGAGACATTAATAGAGAATATTAAAATTAACAGAGGCAGACACACAGTTATCATTACATAACTTACCAGAGCG
>NW_018408171.1:353785-354119 GCF_002113885.1 Mizuhopecten yessoensis | reverse complement strand
GTGGCTAGAATAGGTAGGGTAGTATACACAAACTCTAGGTTGGTAAGGATAATGTACCAGAGCCACTGGTGGTTTGGCTAGAATAGGTAGGGTAGTATACACAAACTCTGGGTTGGTAGGGATCACTTACCAGAGCCACTGGTGGGTAGCTAGAATAGGTAGGGTAGTATACACAAACTCTGGGTTGGTAGGGATAACTTACCAGAGCCACTGGTGGGTAGCTAGAATAGGTAGGGTAGTATATACAATCTCTGGGTTGGTAGGGATACTGTAACAGAGCCACTGGTGGGTGGCTAGAATAGGTAGGGTAGTATACACAATCTCTGGGTTGGTA
>NW_018408171.1:349546-353310 GCF_002113885.1 Mizuhopecten yessoensis | reverse complement strand
GGTGGGTGGCTAGAATAGGTAGGGTAGTATACACAATCTCTGGGTTGGTAAGGATAATGTACCAGAGCCACTGGTGGGTGGCTAGAATAGGTAGGGTAGTATACACAATCTCTGGGTTGGTAAGGATACTGTAACAGAGCCACTGGTGGGTGGCTAGAATAGGTAGGGTAGTATACACAAACTCTGGGTTGGTAGGGATACTGTACTAGAGCCATAGGTGGGTGGCTGGAATAGGTAGGGTAGTATACACAAACTCTAGGTTGGTAGGGATACTGTACCAGAGCCATAGATGGGTGGCTAGAATAGGTAGGGTAGTATACACAAACTCTGGGTTGGTAGGGATAACTTACCAGGGCCACTGGTGGTGTGGCTAGATTAGGTAGGCTGGTATACACAAACTTTGTATCAGTCGGTGAAATCCGGAAACAGGGCAGCCGTACAAGTCCCAGGTAGTCCTGCATCAGGTGTACCAGGGTGTTGAACTGTAAACAGATGAAAGATTTGTAATTCTCTTTTTTTTTAAGATTTTTTTTCTGGATTAAATCATTATTAACATGGTTTTTTTTCTTGTAATTGATGAACAGGGGGCCCACCTTGATCATGGCAAAATATTCTCATTAAAAGAAAATTTTAAGCAAGACACAGGGGAAGGGGAGACTTTTTACCTTTCCATTTACTAAATGAGCCACATAAACAGTATTTTGTGATTGACTAAATGCAGAAAGTTTAAAAATGTTAAGTGCTTAATTTTGCTGAACATTGAGAATATTTTCTCAAATGTGACTTACGTACAAATTTAATTGTGTACCTAAATGAGTTTAGAATTATGAAAATGTGCCGGTTACTATTGACTGAGTCTCCTTTATACAGACACACTCTACTGTGGTAGACTGTCTTACCTTGTCAGGTCCCACCAGTTCTTGGAATCTTTTGGTAAATGCCTCCTCTGTCCACACATGGCAGGATGACCCCACAGAGGTCACACATTTACCACTCATTGTCATACCAGCAATCTTCTGCACACTGCTCATCACACTAAACCAGAACTCCATTTCTACTGCTATCCTCCTGGAGCCATGCTTCAGAATCAACAAGTCCCCCTGGAACAAAGCGAGAGTAAACAATGACCTTAACCTCTACTGCTGATTAAACTGACCTTGACATGTATGGTAGGTTATGCTGTCCTTGATCTGTATCATGGTTTATGATGACCTTGACATGTAATATGGTTTGTTGAACTTGACATGAGTTATGGTTAACTTTGACCTTGAACATGTATCTTGATAAGCAATGACCTTGATAAGTTTCTTGGTTAGCGATGACCTTGATCTGTATTATGATTTTTTGACCTCTATTTATATTGTGGATTACATCTGAACCTGTACTGTAGTTTTTTTCTAACCTTTTCCTGAAGAACATGGAGAAGACCGACAAAGACGTCGGTACAGATTGCTGTGGCAGCAAAGAGTTCAGCCGATACATCTTGCATCTTTTCCTTCTTCAGGTGTTTGTTGACCTCTAGGAGTGTATTTAGATTGTCCTTGGTCAGTTGGTGCTGTATAGGATACTGCTTTTGGTGACAAAGGTAAGTTGTCTCCACCCGCAGCATAACATCTTCTCTCCCCTACAATACAAACCACATTTCATTCTCAATTTCTATTCTAGACATTAATAGTTATTACAGAACAAGTAATAACACTTCTATTTGTACTGAAAATACACTCAATGTTGTCTAAAACCTTGTCTGTTTCATTTGCCCACAGAATTTCCAAGATGTACATTGCCTGTGTGTATGAACACATGTTTTCAGAGGTTGCAAGAATTAATCAAATACAATCAAATATGCTAATAATCTTTGTTTGTATTTCATTTTATCATAATGTTGTTGTATTGACATATAAGCTTACACTACATCACTGTAGGTTGGTCCGCCAGTGATGGGCTATATATTTTTACAAATGTTGGTCCTCCAGTGATGGGCTATATATTTTTTACAAATGTTGGTCCTCCAGTGATGGGCTATATATTTTTACAATATGTTGGTCCTCCAGTGATAGGCTATATATTTTTACAATACGATGGTCCTCCAGTGATGGGCTATATATTTTTACAAATGTTGGTCCTCCAATGATAGGCTATATATTTTTACAATACGATGGTCCTCCAGTGATGGGCTATATATTTTTACAATATGTTGGTCCTCCAGTGATAGGCTATATATTTTTACAAATGTTGGTCCTCCAATGATAGGCTATATATTTTTACAATATGACGATCCTCCAGTGATAGGCTAAATATTTTTACAATACGATGGTCCTCCAGTGATGGGCTATATATTTTTACGATATGCAGACTTGCAAAAGCTTGTTGGTTGATTAAAGGGGTGATCACTCGATTAAATTGACCAAAGGAAGATTAAATCCTTAACTTAACTTGAGATTTTGACAGGATATTATTGATAATAAATACAAACCTTGTCTGTTATGAGGTTTGATGTAAGGAAATGCAGGCGCTGTTTATTTTTCTTCAGCTTTTCAAAGTTTTCCTTTACAGCACATAGCCGAGAGAAATTCTCCTGACCTTGCAGGTCGAGGTCACCAAAAGTCCTAAAAATAACCATCATAAAATTTAAAACTTCACTTGGCTATCAATATAAACCATCTATAGACAATTCAAATTTTCCCTCATCGGAATGAATAACTTTGTTTTGAAGAAAACGAAAGTGATATTGCATTGTTTCGATACAAACATGCATGCAAGACACTTTTACCTCAACTTTGGTCATCAGTCACATAGATAATAAGGACTGAACATTAGGGATATTAAATGAGTTACAATGACACGAGGATGCAAAATTATGACACGAGTATATTTACTGAATTACATGAAAAGCTAGTAATAAAAATACCTTTTGACATCATCCAGATGTTTGGTGACATTGTCAAGGGCCGGGAAGTCAGTGTCCAGTGATATCTGACCTTGTATAAGCTGGGCCTTTCCACTTACATCAACATTGTCCTTGGCCATACCCACAATGATAAACTCACATCCTTCAAACTTCTGCTCCGCCAAATCCGCTGAAGATGCCACTGGAGCAGGCTCATCAGCCCCATTTTCCTTTCTCTGTCAATTCAACAGTTATCTATAGAGTAACACATCTTTCTCTGTCAATATAACAGATATCTGTAGAGTAACACATCTTTCTCTGTCAATATAACAGATATCTATAGAGTAACATATCTTTCTCTGTCAATATAACAGATATCTATAGAGTAACACATCTTTCTCTGTCAATATAACAGATATCTATAGAGTAACACATCTTTCTATGTCACTATAACTTACTGTTATCTATAGAGTAATACATCTTTCTCTGTCAATATAACAGATATCTGTAGAGTAACACATCTTTCTCTGTCAATATAACAGATATCTATAGAGTAACACATCTTTCTCTGTCACTTTAACTTACAGTTATCTTTAGAGTAATACATCTTTCTATGTCAATATACCAGATATCCATAGAGTAACACATCTTTCTATGTCAATATAACAGATATCTATAGAGTAATACATCTTTCTCTGTCAATATAACAGATATCTATAGAGTAACACATCTTTCTCTGTCACTTTAACTTAGAGTTATCTATAGAGTAATACATCTTTCTATGTCAATATACCAGATATCTATAGAGTGACACATCTTTCTATGTCAATATACCAGATATCTGTAGAGTAACACATCTTTCTCTGTCAATATAACA
>NW_018408171.1:327152-338727 GCF_002113885.1 Mizuhopecten yessoensis | reverse complement strand
TATGATTGTACACACCTGGTGGTCAGTAGACTGACCTCCATAGTTATGATTGTACACACCTGTTGGTTAGTAGACTGACCTCCATAGTTATGATTGTACACACCTGGTGGTCAGTAGACTGACCTCCATACTTATGATTGTACCCACCTAGTGGTCAGTAGACAGACCTTTATAGTTATGATTGTACACACTTGGTGGTCAGTAGACTGACTTCTATAGTTATGATTGTACACACCTAGTGGTCAGTAGACTGAGCTCCATAGTTATGATTTTACACACCTGATGGTCAGTAGACTGACCTCCATAGCTATAATTGTACACACCTGGTGGTCAGTAGACAGGCCTCCATAGTTGTGATTGTACACACCTAGTGGTCAGTAGACTGACCTCCATAAGTATGATAGTACACACTTAGTGATCAGTAGACAGGCCTCCATAGTTATGATTGTACACACTTGGTGGTCAGTAGACAGACCTCCATAGATATGATTGTACACCCCTGGTGGTCAGTGGACAGACCTTTATAGTTATGATTGTACACACTTGGTGGTCAGTAGACAGACCTCCATAGTTATGATTGTACACCCCTGGTGGTCAGTAGACAGGCCTCCATAGTTATGATCGTACACACCTAGTGGTCAGTAGACAGACCTTTGTAGTTATGATTGTACACACTTGGTGGTCAGTAGACAGACCTCCATAGATGTGATTGTACACACCTGATGGTCAGTAGACTGCCCTCCATAGCTATAATTGTACACACCTGGTGGTCAGTAGACAGGCCTCCATAGTTATGATTGTACACACTTGGTGGTCAGTAGACAGACCTCCATAGTTATGATTGTACACACCTAGTGGTCAGTAGACAAACCTCCATAGTTTTGATTGTACACACCTGGTGGTCAGTGGACAGACCTTTATAGTTATGATTGTATACTCTTGGTGGTCAGTAGACTGACTTCTATAGTTATGATTGTACCCACCTAGTGGTCAGTAGACAGACCTCCATACTTGTGATTGTATACACCTGGTGGTCAGTAGACAGACCTTTATAGCTAAGATTGTACACACCTGGTGGTCAGTAGACGGACCTCCATAGTTATGATTGTACACCCTTGGTGGTCAGTAGACTGACCTCCATACTTATGATTGTACACACCTGGTGGTCAGCAGACTGACCTCCATAGTTATGATTGTAAACACCTGGTGGTCAGTAGACTGAACTCCATAGATTTGATTGTACACACCTAGGTGACAGTAGACAGACCTTAATAGTTATGATTGTACACACCTGGTCGTCAGTAGACTGCCCTCCATAGATTTGATTGTACACACCTGGTGGTCAGTGGACAGACCTTTATAGTTATGATTGTATACTCTTGGTGGTCAGTAGACTGACTTCTATAGTTATGATTGTACAAACCTAGTGGTCAGTAGACTGAGCTCCGTAGTTATGATTTTACACACCTGATGGTCAGTAGACTGACCTCCATAGCTATGATTTTACACACCTAGTGGTCAGTAGACTGACCTCCATAAGAATGATTGTACACACCTGGTGGTCAGTAGACTGTCCTCCATAGTTATGATTGTACACTCCTGTTGATTAGTAGACTGACCTCCATAGTTATGATTGTCCACACCTGGTGGTCAGTAGACTGAACTCCATAGATTTGATTGTACACACCTGGTGGTCAGTGGACAGACCTTTATAGTTATGATTGTACACACATGGTGGTCAGTAGACTGACTTCTATAGTTATGATGACCTCTATAAGTATGATTGTACACACCTGGTGGTCAGTAGACTGACCTCCATAGTTATGATTGTACACACCTGGTCGTCAGTAGACTGACCTCCATAGATTTGATTGTACACACCTAGGTGTCAGTAGACAGACCTTAATAGTTATGATTGTACACACCTGGTGGTCAATATGTTTTCCTTAATAGCTATGACTATTCTTAAAATATTTGGCAATCGGCTAATATAATCTTCCTACATGTAGCTCCCTATGGTAACTCTCACCTTGATGTTAGGAGGCCATCGTCCATACAGGCCATGATATGAATCTTGCCTACAGTCAACTTTTTGGGAATCAATGCCTGAAAGAGAGTCAACAGTATAACATACAGGTATGTAGGGCAATTTAACATATAAATATTGAAACCATAGTCAAATGTTTGAATGCTGGCACAAGATATTTCAACCGTGTAAGTATTATCATACAATTATTGACCCTCTTTTGATGTGACAAGAGGATTTTTCTGCATGAGATAAGTATTATCATTGTGGAGGGTCTGGTATCTTGGGTAATACATCCTACCTTGTTCAATTCCAACCAACATTGTTTCAAAGTGTCATAAGGAAATGTTCACCAGTGAAAACATACTAAATTTGACCTTTTCATTTAATCCAGTGACCTTGACTTAAGTCAGGTGACTCTTTGTTAAGTTCCAACCAACTTTGCTCCATAATGTCATAACAACATTTTCATCAGAGAAAAGATACAAAACTTGACCTTGACCTTTAACTCAATTACCTTGACCATTGGTCAGTTGACTCCTTGTTTAATTCTGACCAACATTGCTTCATAGTTAAAATCCAAGACGGCTGATTAGCAGCCATTTTGAATCCAATCTGCCCGAAAAATTACCAAGCAAAACTACGATGCATGGGAAATCATCAAGTAAAATTTTAAAACATACTCCATTTACTTCCATCAATATTATGAGAAAAAATACCTGGACTGACGGACAAACAGATTACTATAGGGCACCCCCATCTCGATGCGGGGCCCTAATAAATCTGGTGGATGTTTACTGGTTAGTGGTACTGTTTTACTATTAAATTGCATCTGGTGGCACTATGTTTGTTTCTTCTTCAAGCAAGCAAGAAGTTTCAGTAACTAGTAGTGTAGGAGATAGAGCCCGGACAAACTTTATTTTTTGCAGGTCAAAGGTCAAAATGTAGGTCAAAGTGACCTACTTTTAACACACGACACACCGCCCCACCAATGTGAACCCATACCCCAAGTATAAAGTTCCAGTGACTAATAGTGTAGGAGATAGAGCCCAGACAAGAAAGCGGAAGGACGGAAGGACAGACGGAATTGTTGCAAAACTATAGTCCCCTCCAGGTCCCAGTGGGGGACTAATAAGGCAAACATTAACATGAAAAATAGCAATAGAACATCTCTGTAGCTATGGAAACAGCACCATGTTTGTCAATCGAAAATCTCCATAGCTACCGAAACAGCACCATGTGTATCAATGGAACATCTCCAAGCTACTAAAACAGCAATGTTAGTGTCAATAGAACATCTCCATAGCCATGGAAACAGCACCATGTTTGTCAATCGTACATCTCCATAGCAACTAAAACAGCACCATGTGTGTCAATGGAACATGTCCAAGCTACTAAAACAGCAATGTTAGTGTCAATAGAACATCTCCATAGCAACTAAAACAGCACCATGTGTGTCATTAGAACATCTCCATAGCAACTAAAACAGCACCATGTGTGTCAATGGAACTTCTCCATAGCAACTAAAACAGCACCATGTGTGTCATTAGAACATCTCCATAGCAACTAAAACAGCAATGTTAGTGTCGATAGAACATCTCCATAGCAACTATAACAGCACCATGAGTATCAATAGAGCATGAGCTACTATAGTATATGACTTTACACAGGTGTTTTATTAAATAGGTGTATTTATTAATTCAATGCTGTCAGACATACCGGAACTCTATAGTGTGGTTGGTAGTTCATAATCTGCAGTTGGGCATCTTTGCTCCATATACCAATCACAAAGTGGGCACGACAATCCATGTCAGACATCAGAGGAGAAAATTCTGAGCTGAATATCTCAGGGGATCCCTACAAAAACAAGTACTTGTGTCTTACAACAGAAATTGGGTTAAAATAGACTGTAAGACTGATATCTTCAAACATTTAAAACTAATGACATATTATTTGTGTCAATGACAGCAGAACCAATGTTAGAATCATAGAGGCTGTACAGACACAATGTATGTTTATTATGGCGAGGCTATACCTGCCATACATATATAACTCTACAACCATGTAACATTTATATAAAGACATCCTCAAACATGTACGGGTTGAATATCTGTTGTTATACAATAATAACTGGTTGAAAACAGAAACTTCGCAGCAGTTGATTAAATCATGAAACTGGGTTGACCATGAGGCCCATAGTGCCTGCATTTCTTACTTAGATATTTAATCCTAAACGTAGTGCCAGATCCAGGGCCGAACCCCTATAGCATGACTGTTATCTTTTCATTGTCTCTTCATGCCCATCATTTGTATATATGATTACTGTAAGGGATCTCAACCATTTCCATGTCATGACCCAAGGACTAAGTCCCAATGGGCAGGGCTAGACCCTAGATCAATTACAGATGCATCCTTTTCATCATCTTTACACGCTAGCAGTTGTTTTATGGTTATGAGGCACACCCTCATTGTACAATGTTGAGTCCCCTTAACATAAAGATCCTTCAGTCTTGGTTTAACACCTTTATCTACATCATTCCTTTACGCTGTAGTAGCAATTAGATAAAAACTCCACTCACACTTTTCGGCTGGTGTTTGAACTCCACTTTGGTGGTGGTATCACTGATGAAGTTCACTGTGACAGTCATGGTGTCGCCCTCTGATATCCCACCAGTCAGCATACCCTTCTTCTCCACCTTATCCACCGACAAACTGAAACATCAGGTCCATATAAACATCAGATCCATATAAACATCAGGTCCACATAAACATAAGATACATATAAACATTAGGGCCATATAAACATCAGGTCCATATAAACATCAGGTTCACATAAACATCAGGTCCATATAAACATTAGATCCATATAAATATCAGGTTCATATAAACATCAGATCCATATAAACATCAGGTCCACATAAACATCAGGTTCATATAAACATAAGATCCACATAAACATTAGGTCCATATAAACATCAGATCCATATAAACATAATATCCACATAAACATCAGATCCATATAAACATCAGATCCATATAAACATCAGATCCATATATACATAAGATCCACATAAACATCAGGTCCATATAAACATCAGATTCACATAAACATCAGGTCCATATAAACATAAGATCCACATAAACATCAGGTTCACATAAACATCATATCCATATAAACATCAGATCCATATAAACATCAGATCCATATAAACATAAGATCCATATAAACACAAGATCCATATAAACATAGGATCCACATAAACATCAGATCCATATAAACATCAGATTCATATAAACATCAGATCCATATAAACATCAGGTCCATATAAACATAAGGTCCATATAAACATAAGATCAACATAAACATCAGGTCAATATAAACATAAGATCCACATAAACCTCAGGTCCACCCCAACATAAGATCCACATAAACATCGGATCCATATAAACATTAGATCCATATAAACATCAGATCCATATAAACATCAGGTCCACATAAACATCAGGTACATATACAGATCCATATAAACATCAGGTTCATATAAACATCAGATCCACATAAACATCAGGTTCATATAAACATCAGATCCATATAAACATCAGATCCATATAAACATCAGGTCCATATAAACATAAGATCCACATAAACATCAGGTCCATATAAACATAAGATCCACATAAACATAAGATCCATATAAACATAAGATCCATATAAACATCAGATCCACATAAACATCAGATCTACAGTATCAAGACATTCTGAAATATCTAATCCACTTTATCCATTCATTATGAAACATCACCTGAGTTAAATATAGCTGTATTTTCCTCTGAGACGTAAAGAGGAAAATGAATTTTGGGCAGAAGTTATATATTCATAAAAAAAGTGAATTCTGCTTAATTTGTTAGAGGAAAACAAGACGGTAAGTGAAACATGACATCAACAGATGCTAAGTTTTTCAAATGTTTAAGCTATCAAAACCTGGAAGTGCATGCATGACCATACTCAAATGTCCCAGTGAAGTTGTTCTACAAAGATCACGCTTTAAGAAGATATTTTGTAACTGACTTTATTTTTTCTTTATTGACGGTGAAATAATCACCTTTGATCTGTTTCTTTTATTGAAATATGCTGCCAAACACTTCAGTAATATCAGTAACACCTAAGGAGAGATAGGAGACGATAAGATTTGCCTAAAAATGATCTACAGTAGCTGTCTGAAGCCTGAAATCATTTTTTGCAAGTGCCAACTGGTTGTACATACTGTTACTGTAGCTTAAAAAGCTACCTTGTGATGTTTCATTGGAGGACGGTTCAGTGAATACTTTTATTAGAAAATTTGATGACGTGAAATGCATGAGGAAAACCCCCCAGACCCAAATGAAATCTGAAATTGTTATCTGTCTGCTTGAATTTAAAAATGTATTCGATATGTCATTTCCACAGGATCAAATCATTCATTTATTGATTACCACATTGTATAAGAACAAGCCAGTAGCTGCCTACAGAGTGTGGAGTGCACGTTGAGGTATTCAAGTTTACAATTCTGATAAAGCACCTTAGGACCTTACCATCCATGCAGAGTATTTGATCCTTAGATTTCCAGTTCTGAGGAAGAATATTTTTCTTATATGATTGATTTTCAACTATTGGACCCCCTGATCACCCAAACCCCTTGTGGGAGCTGGAACTTAATTTTACAATTTCATGCCTCCTTCCTCAAAAGATTGTTCCTTACCAAATTTGAAAGAAATTTCTTCATCAGCTCTAAAGAGGAAGGCAAAAAATGTGAAAAAGTCCTAAAGTGTAGAACAATGCAGGGCAAAAAGTGACCACAAGAGGTCATTGGAAGCTTTGACTCAGGTGATCTAAACATTCAAATACATTTTCTTTTTTTGTTAATCAAAATCACAGCATGAAACATACTATTACATTCAATTTTGTTACACTCTGCATACAGCCAATGTGCCAAGTCTTGTAGAAACTTACAGATTTGATTCTGCATTAAAGATGATTGTTTTGTCTGCTCCACTTTTCCAATCTTTCAGTTCCGTAACATATCCTGCCAATCCAAAACAGAATTGTCCAAGTTTTCCTTTTCCTGCTTTAACGAGTTTGAAGGTGATGACATTGTTTGACCTTGAAACTGCATTATTACTCACAAAATAGCCTCCTTGTTCTGTCAACGCACTAAAAGACAAAATGAAAGCATCAGAAAATCTCCCAAATAACAAAGAAGATGAAATATATATAAGAAAAACAAGAGGCCCCATTGGCCTGCATCGCTCACCTGGTATTAAACCTTAAAAGTGATCTAAACAAAAGCTACAGGCAAAATGTCAGTATCTTTGACTATAAGTCATTCAAAAGAACCTGTTAAAAGATTTTCAAACATTTGACCCCTGTGACATCTAAAGTCGAACAAGGTCATTCATTACATTGAACAAACTTAATAGCTCTTCATCTCAGCATGCAACTTGCCAAATATCACCACCCTAGACCTTTTGTTGATTGATATTAGTTTATTTAAAGGTTTATACATATTTGATCAAATGTGACCTTGAAAGAAGGTCAAGGTCATTCAAATGACTTGATAGCCCTTCATCTAAGCATGCTCCTGGCCAAATTTCAACATTATAGGCCTCATGGTTATTCAGAAGAAGTTGTTTAAATATTTTAAACAAATTTGAACCCTGCGACCTTGAATATATCTCAAGGTCATTCATTTTAACAAACTTGGTAGCCCTTTATCTTAGAAAGCTTCTGGCCAGATATAGACATTCTAGGCCTTATGGCTATTCAGAAGAAGTCTTTAAAGTTTTAAACATATTTGATGCCTGTGACCTTGAAAATAAGTCAAGGTCATTTATTTGAACAAACTTGGTAGCCCTTTATCCCAGTATGCTACTGGCCAGATATCATCATCCTTGGCATTTTGGTTAATCAGAAGAAGTCATTTAAAGGTTTTTTAAGACAATTGCCCCCTGTGACCTTGAATATGAGTGAAGTTCATTCATTTGAACAAACATGGTAGCCCTTTATCCGAGCATGCTACAGTCCAGATATCATAACCCTGGGCCTTTTGGTTATTCAGGAGAAGTGTTTAATTTTTTTAATATATTTGACCCCTGTGACCTTGAATATTGGTGAAGGTCATTTATTTGAACAAAATTGGTAGCCTTTCATCCCAGCACGCTACTGACCAAATATCATCACCCTGGGCATTTTGGTTATTCAGAAGAAGTTGTTTAAATGTTTTTAAGAAAATTGACCCCTTTGACCTTGACTAAATGTGAAGATCATTCATTTGAACAAACTTGGTAGCCCATCATCCCAGCATGTTTCTGGTCAAATATCATCACCCTGGGCATTTTGGTTATTCAGAAGAAGTCGCTTAAAGTTGTGACCTTAAAGATGGGTGAAGGTCATTATTTATTTGAACAAACTTGTTAGCCCTTCATCCCAGTTTGCTTCTTGCCAAATATCACCACTCTAGGCCTCGGGCGAGGTGAGCTAATAAAACCAGAAACATTTCTTGTGAACATAACAAAACAAGAGGCTCAAAGGGCCTGAATATTTAAGCAATCATGGCAAAATTTTGCATGTAATATTGCACATGTCTTCAGAGGAGGGTCTTAACCCTGGGTCTGATCCATGTAGTGTGTTCCTACCCAGCAACAACTCATCGTATAAGTGTTATAGGGTAAAGATCTTAACCGACCTGGAATAAGCTTAATTGATTAAGAAAATGTAGACAGATAGACGGATGGATGGAGGCCATTTGTTTGGTAATCACCTTTGTCATTCTGTGTCATTTGTGATACAAGATATAATGTTAAAAACCACATGGTTCTAACCATGAAATGAAGGTTTACGTTACCTGAGAACTCCATCATCATCCAAGGCACAGTCAGACACAAAACCTCGCAGAATCTCTTTGTTTTCATACTTCTTCACAAACTCCTGAATAACAGAATAAACAACAAAATTACCACATTTAAGCATTGAGGTAGATTTTTTTTTATTTTCATCATGGTATGAAAAGAATTATTTTGCAATCTTTGTAAGAATCAGCTATGCGGATTCATACAGTTTGCAAACAAATTCTTTGCATACCCTGATGAAAAACATAAAAAAATCAATTAATTTCGATTGATTGTCATGAAAAAATCCATTAACAAATAAAATTGTTAAATTATTTTTAATAGTGGCACTTTATCAAATGCACAATAATATTCAAACCAGCAACATTGTGTATTGCGATGCCATGAAACGTCAAATGTCTCGTACGATCAGCTGAGCGGAGAGAAGTGGCCATATTAGTTAACTGTTGCGAGGCGTTAAAACACAATGTCTGGCCAATTTGTGTCCAAAATTAAAGACGAAGTGCGTGCTATGTGAGTCTGTATACAATCTTTACTTACCAACCTAACAAAAAGTTTCAAAATATCCTCATTAGAGTCAAACAGGATATTGTCAAGACATGTGAATCGTTTGTGTTTGTTGAAACATCAGAACCTATATTCACGACTTACCAGTGGCTTTTCCACCATATGGGTTAGGGACACCTTTATAGTACCTCCCTCACCAAGGGCTGCCACCAGGGGGAACGGGGTTGACAAGTTCTGGGCATTTTTGTTTAGAAGATCACCTTTAAACTGAAATTTTAAAAAAAATAGAAATTTCAAGCATGAATTAATATGAACAATAGAGCAAAACATTATCAATTACACAAACTCTACTAGTAGTATATTTATATTCCACATGATATACATTGGCTACTCCGGTGTTTCAGAAAATCAATATTTTTTAACCAGGGCATAAATCAAAAGACCACATGGGCCTGTATCGTTCACTTGTTATTCAATGATGTTGTGAAACACATCTCAGAACTTAAACATAGCTAGAACTGTATCTATAAGCCAAAGGCTAACTAATACCCTCTGCTCCTATATAAACCTGAACTGTAAGCTAAAGGCTTACTAATTCCCCCCACTCCTATATAAACCAGAACTGTAAGCTAAATTTAAGGCTAACTAATACCCTCTGCTCCTATATAAACCAGAACTGTAAGCTAAAGGCTAACTAATACCCTCTGCTCCTATATAAACCAGAACTGTAAGCTAAAGGCTTACTAATGCAAAACATTGCAAAGTTATCCATAGTCTCCCAGCAGTAATGATTTCTTTATTGACTGAGCTGTACACTGATATAAGTATACAGGTCACTGAAATACTTCCTGTACTCCCTCCCCATGCCAAAACATACTTACATACCAAATCTTGTTAGCCCAGATGAACCAGTTTTACTGAAATTGTCCTATTAGATGTCAACATGTTAACAAAGGGCCATAACTCTTTAAAAAGGGCCGAAATGAAAAAAATACTAGCCCGATGCACGACAACAGGGAGTAATTACCATATCTGTAAACTTTCATGGGGCCCAGTAGTTTATGAGGCAAAGGTTTATTCCACAAAAGACCATATCTCCTTTAGGGTTAGAATGACAAGAATTCCAAGGAAGTGGATGTGTCGCTTGCGCAGGAAGCTGGGAGATTACGAAGAAATAGATACACTTTTCATTTCAAGAAATAATATTAAAAGTAAGCAATAATCATAGATTATGTTTTTGGATGGCATTATTTTGTCATATAATCTGTTATTCTGGGAAGAATACTCTGAGTTTTAAGGAACTTGCTATGGATACTCATTGTCTCAATTCCGAGTTTAATTTGTATGATTTGTCGGATGGTTTCCCATAAATAATTTAATGAATAAACTTGTGGATTATGATGTTAAACAGCTAGTGTTGTCAATAACATTTGGAGTAAGACGGCATTTCAGAGGTATACACGGTGGGTCAAGTGGTAGATCGAAGCCGTCCAGTATACAGTTTTAGTGAAGTTTCTATTTATAGTAACAGTGACCTTGACCTTTGACCTTCGGACCTGGAAAGCAATCCCAAGCAAGCACTTTTGGTAAGGAAGCACTGCATTAAGTTTGAGTTTGATCGGCCAAAGGAAACTCAAGTTATCGCACGAAACCTCTGTTCGGACGACGCCGTCAAAGCAATACCTATGTGTCACCAGCTTTTCACAGGCGACACAAAAAAGTACTACTTGGATGCACAACTTCAAGGGGAAGTTACCATATCTGTAAACTTTCTTTGAAATTGGCCCAGTAGATTAGGAGAAGTTGTCAGGACAAGATTTTTTCAATAAAGGGCAATAACTCCACAAAAAAAGGTTGGAAAAAAATACCTGGATGCACAACATCAGGAGGTAGTTATCATATCCGAAAACATTTGTTGAAATTGGCCCCGTAGTTTTGGAGGAGTTGTCCAGACAAGGAATTTTCAACAAAGGGCCGTAACTATGTAAAAAAGGGTCAGAATAAAAAAGTAATACCCGGATACACAACTGCAGGTGGTAGTTATCATATCTGGAAACTTTCGTTGAAATCGATCCATTCCTTTAGAAAGAGTTGTTTCTACAGTCGGACGGACGGACGGATGGACGGACAGATAAGCTGATTCCAGTATTTCCCCCC
>NW_018408171.1:310102-327126 GCF_002113885.1 Mizuhopecten yessoensis | reverse complement strand
CCCCCCACCCCACCCCTAACTTTGTTGCAGGCGGTATAAAAAGTGAGCCAACCAAAAAACAAATTTTATAGCAAGCCAACACTAGGTACTAAATATTCATACTCTGCACCTAATGGATTTTTGTTGGAAGATTTAAACCCAGTATATCTAAGGTCTTTATTTGAACCAACTATTCCAGCAGTTACATAGCCATAAGGTACTTTAGAGTACATTTTTGACACATTTATAGTTTGTGATTGACAAAGGTCATCCATTTGAATGAAATTATATAATTTATAGCCTGTCACACCAACAAGCTACTGGCCAAATACCATTACCTTATACAGAAAACTTAATAACACTTTAATCAGGAACACAGGTTCAGATTATAACAAATCTGACCCTGTGACCTTAAGAGTAGGTCAAAGTCAATTATTTAAATAAGCTTAATAAAATTCAGCTCCGAACACAGTAGGACAAATATCATGATCTTGTTTATGCAAAGATATATAAAACATTCTACACATTTGACCCCTCTAACCTTTTAAGTTGGCCAAGATCATTCATTTGAACAATTTGATTGTCATTCACCCCAGAATGCTACAGACCAAATATCATGACACCAAAGCCTGTTGGTTATTCAGAAGGTGTGTAAAAGTTTTAACACATTTAACTTTTATATGACCGTGAGAGTGGGAAAAGGACTTTTATATGACCTTGATAGTGGGAAAAGGACGTGTTGTGACCTTGATAGTGGGAAAAGGACTTTTATATGACCTTGAGAGTGGGAAAAGGACGTGTTGTGACCTTGAGAGTGGGAAAAGGACTTTTAAGTGACCTTGAGAGTGGGAAAAGGACATTTATGTGACCTTGAGAGTGGGAAAAGGTTTTTTTGTGACATTGAGAGTGGAAAAAGGACATTTTTGTGACCTTGAGAGTGGAAAAAGGACTTTCATGTGACCTTGAGAGTGGGAAAAGAACTTTTATGTGACCTTGAGAGTGGGAAAAGGACATTTATGTGACCTTGAGAGTGGGAAATGGGTTTTGTGTGACCTTGAGAGTGGAAAAGGGACATTTATGTGACCTTGAGAGTGGGAAAAGGACTTTTATGTGACCTTGAGAGTGGGAAAAGGTCATTCACATGATCAAACTCAACAGTTCTTCAACCCAGCATGCTACAGTCTGAATACCACTACCCTTTTCCACTAGGTTATTATGAAAAAGTTGCTAAAATGTTTTCAACACTTGATCCTTGAGACTTTAAAAGAAAGTCAAGAGCATTGATTTGAAATAAGGGAGATAATTAAGTATCCTGTACCCAAGCATGCTACTGGCAGAGTGTCATTATCTGTAGCACATTGGTTATTCAAAAGAAATTGTTGTAAAAAAAGAGAAGATGGCAACAGATGGCAACAGATACTAAGATGAAACTTGTCTCTTAAACTCACTAAAACTTCCCAAAATTTAGACAATGCAGTTTTGAAATATCCTAATATCCTGTAACTTTTCGTCTTTAATGGTTTACTAAGATACTTATATATAGATATAACCTATTTTCTATCTTCTTGTAATATATCTCTGACACTAACTTATCTAATGAAAACAAATTGTTTGATTGTCCAGTCATAAAACATCTGTGTAAAGGCTTCAGGAGATGTAATACTTACACGTTTACCGTCAATGGTGGTGTAGAATGTGTATTTGTTATGTCTTGGCACATACTCTGATTCCCATTCCCCATCAATACCAAATCCATAGGTCTTACCGCTATCACATTCAAAGCTACAAAACAAAAGCATCATATTACATAAAAATTATGAACAATAATCTGTGTTCATATGGCATCAAACTATTATATCTGTATTGTATTGATCCTTACAACCCACACCACCAACCCATACAAACATTTAACTGATCCTTACAACCCACACCACCAAAGCATACACAAATTTAACTGATCCTTACAACCCACACCACCAACCCATACACACATTTAACTGACCCTTACAACCCACACCACCAAAGCATATAAACATTTAACTGATCCTTACAACCCACACCACCAAAACATACAAACATTAAACTGATCCTTACAACCCACCCCACCAAAGCATACAAACATTTAACTGATCCTTACAACCCACCCCACCAATACATACAAACCTTTAATTGATCCTTACAACCCACACCACCAAAGCATACAAACATTAAACTGATCCTTACAACCCACCCCACCAATGCATACAAACATTTAATTGATCCTTACAACCCACACCACAAAACCATACAAACATTTAACAGATCCTTACAACCCACACCAC
This sequence comes from Mizuhopecten yessoensis, assembly GCF_002113885.1. Taxonomy (NCBI): domain Eukaryota; kingdom Metazoa; phylum Mollusca; class Bivalvia; order Pectinida; family Pectinidae; genus Mizuhopecten; species Mizuhopecten yessoensis. The sequence continues at coordinate 324,826 of NW_018408171.1, read as the reverse complement.
AAAACCATACAAACATTTAACAGATCCTTACAACCCACACCCCCAAAGCATACAAACATTTAACTGGTCCTTACAACCCACACCACCCAACCATACAAACATTTAACTGAGCCTTACAACCCACACCACCAATGCATACAAACAGTTAACTGATCCTTACAACCAACACCATCAAACCATACAAACCTTTAACTGATCCTTACAACCAACACCACCAAAACATACAAACCTTTAACTGATCCTTACAACCGACACCACCAAAACATACAAACATTAAACTGATCCTTACAACCCCCCCCACCAATACATACAAACATTTAACTGATCCTTACAACCCACACCACCAAAACATACAAACATTTAACAGATCATTACAAAAGCCTATGTGCTTACGTTTCCACCTGGTCCCTAAACACCCAAATCTGTATCCAAGCTGGATTTCTAAACTTTCTCCTGATAAACACTCATACCTGAATCCATGTCAGACAGCTACTGTGTTTTCCTATCCCATCTTGTGCAAAGATCTGTACAATCTGTTTTACAACAGCTCTATGGGGATATGTTACCCATTCTTTGAACATGAAATACAGGCTTTATACAATCATCCATTTACAAGTTACACTACAGACCAGTGGAGTATATACAGACATTAATTGACAAGTGACGGATCATGCCCAAAATCAATAGGGTTCTTCGCATCCACTAGGGCCATCCATAACCAATAGTTGCAATAACCCTAAATGCTGAACACAATGCAGGGAATAACAAAATCATAGTTTTTATTCCCTGTGAAACATTCATCATTTAGGGTTATTGCAACAACTGGTACAACAGTTGTCAGTATAATGTGGACAGGAGAAATACTGTGCTTGGTGCCTTCGGCATGGTATTTCAGTGAGGTAATTAACACTCTTAAAGTCGGCATTAGATCAGCGCTATCACAAGGAGGCAAAGACATCAACATACCCTGTCTCCTGCATACATACACACAAGCACGCATACTCTACACACATGGAGGCAGGTCCTTTAATGACCTTAACTGTTAATAGGACGTTAAACAAAATAAAACCATACCAATCCATACACCAAGTTTAAACTTTACATGATCATTTATTGTCAAGTTGTCACTCAGACAAGCCCAACCAAGCAGAATTGTATTTTTAGCAATGGTGACCTTGACATCTGTGGACCATGCCCTAAAATCGATAGGGTTCTTTGCATCTACTAGGGCAGCCTGCACACTAAGTTTGAACTTTGTATGGTTGATTGTTCTCAAGTTATCATCTGGACAAGCACTACAGACAAATAGGCGGACAGACACCCCATGTGACAGCTATCCCACCCCCCCTAAATTGTTTTCCGGGGGATAAAAACTGTCAAGCTTACCTTTCTACCTCCCCTCCGACATCCACATCAGTTCCCATCGGATCCTGTTTATGACAGATGACATCAAAGATACAGCCAACAAGGATACCAACTTTCTCCCCGGAACCACTGTCAGCAGACTCGCATTTCACCTCGTAATAGGGATGTGAGCGGGTCATCATTTGGCGGGAATAATAACAACCAATCACCTCACCCTTTCCTAAATTCCTGTTTCGTTAAAGAAAATGAAATAACATAATAAGAATGACAATTGTACCCAAAGCTGGAGTTCTGAAAAGTCCACGGGTTTCACTCAATGAAGTTCTCTACACCCTTGGAATATGTAAGGACAAAATCAAAGGCATGTGGTAAGCTGTTTGATTGGTTTCAGGTAAATATACCTGATCTATTGCTACATGAAGGACAGGCTCCAATTGCCAAGCCCTTAAGGCATTTGACATTCTGCAACCACTAGCCCTCCACCATTGGTTCGCGGGTTTGAGACCTTTGTGGGGCAGTCGCCAGGTACTATCTTTCATTATTAAATTCCTTTCATAACTTATTTAAATATAGTATGTGTTCTAGTTCATATTTTTAACAAAGTATCCAAAATTACTATCAAAATTTTATTATCTGAAAAAGTCGCATCATATCAACTCAGATCACAACACATTATAGATAATTTGAAACACCCAATCTAAAGTGTTGGGGATCAGGGTAATGCAGAAATGTGTCACCTCCTATTCTGATGATGAAATATAAACACCTCCTATGTAAGGTTTACTTAATCACTGTCACAGATGACCCTGATTTTTTGATATTTTCAGCAAATCGCTTGGCCTAAGTTTGGACCATGGAGACGCTGACACATGTTTCATTTGACTTGAGTTTCCTCGATCAAATAGCTAGAATTGCTCATCTGCATAGTATGACTGTTAATTATAAAATTAGCCTCCCAGTGATTGTTAACAGATGATTATTCGTACAAAATAGAGAGATTCAGAGAATAAATATGCTACATGTACTATGTACAGGGATCAGGCCAGGCCCCATCCTGGTATTCCCTATTGTATTCGGGATAATAAACCATAAAATAGAGAGAGAAAAAAACAGACGATTATTCTGGCCATTTGACTGGGCTGATGTCTCAGAGGGATTTTCTTGAGGCCAATGGTAGTATGAATATATAAATATATTATCTAGCCCTCAGTCTATCTGAGTATATTTGTATATTACCTAGACCTCAGTCTATCTGAGTATATTTGTATATTATCTAGCCCTGAGTCTATCTGAGTATGTTTGTATATTACCTAGCCCTCTGTCTATCTGAGTATATTTGTATATTACCTAGCCCTCTGTCTATCTGAGTATATTTGTATATTACCTAGCCCTCTGTCTATCTGAGTATATTTGTATATTACCTAGCCCTCTGTCTATCTGAGTATATTTGTATATTACCTAGCCCTCTGTCTATCTGAGTATATTTGTATATTACCTAGCCCTCTGTCTATCTGAGTATATTTGTATATTACCTAGCCCTCTGTCTATCTGAGTATATTTGTATATTACCTAGCCCTCTGTCTATCTGAGTATATTTGTATATTACCTAGCCCTCTGTCTATCTGAGTATATTTGTATATTACCTAGCCCTCTGTCTATCTGAGTATATTTGTATATTACCTAGCCCTCTGTCTATCTGAGTATATTTGTATATTACCTAGCCCTCTGTCTATCTGAGTATATTTGTATATTACCTAGCCCTCTGTCTATCTGAGTATATTTGTATATTACCTAGCCCTCTGTCTATCTGAGTATATTTGTATATTACCTAGCCCTCTGTCTATCTGAGTATATTTGTATATTACCTAGCCCTCTGTCTATCTGAGTATATTTGTATATTACCTAGCCCTCTGTCTATCTGAGTATATTTGTATATTACCTAGCCCTCTGTCTATCTGAGTATATTTGTATATTACCTAGCCCTCTGTCTATCTGAGTATATTTGTATATTATCTAGCCCTCTGTCTATCTGAGTATATTTGTATATTATCTAGCCCTGAGTCTATCTGAGTATGTTTGTATATTACCTAGCCCTCTGTCTATCTGAGTATATTTGTATATTACCTAGCCCTCAGTCTATCTGAGTATATTTGTATCTTATCTAGCCCTCAGTCTATCTGAATATGTATATAATTACCTAGCCCTCAGTCTATCTGAGTATATTTGTATATTACCTAGCCCTCAATCTATCTGAGCACATATGTATATTACCTAGCCCTCAGCCTAACCAAGTACATATGTATATTACCTAACCCTCAGCCTATCTGAATATATTTGTATATTGACCTAGCCCTCATCCTATCCGAGTATATCTGTATATTACCTAACCCTCAGCCTATCTGAGTACATATGTTTATTACCTAGCCCTCAGTCTATCTGAGTATGTATGTTTATTACCTAACCCTCAGCCTATCTGAATATATCTGTATATTGACCTAGCCCTCATCCTATCCGAGTATATCTGTATAATAACTAACCCTCAGCCTATCTGAGTACATATGTTTATTACCTAGCCCTCAGTCTATCTGAGTATATTTGTATCTTATCTAGCCCTCAGTCTATCTGAATATGTATATAATTACCTAGCCCTCAGTCTATCTGAGTATGTATGTTTATTACCTAGCCCTCAGCCTATCTGAGTATATATGTTACCTAGACCTCAGCCTATCTGAGTACATATATAGGTTACCTTTCCCTCAGCCTATCTGATACATAGCCCTCAGTCTATCTGAGTAAGTATGTATATTACCTAACCCTCAGTCTATCTGAGTATATATCTATATTACCTAACCCTCAGTCTATCTAATTATGTATGTATATCACCTAACCCTCAGTCTATCTGAGTATATATCTATATTACCTAACCCTCAGTCTATCTGAGTATGTAAGTCTATCTGAGTATATTTGTATCTTATCTAGCCCTCAGTCTATCTGAATATGTATATAATTACCTAGCCCTCAGTCTATCTGAGTATATTTGTATCTTATCTAGCCCTCAGTCTATCTGAATATGTATATAATTACCTAGCCCTCAGTCTATCTGAGTATGTATGTATATTACCTTGTACATGTGTATATTACTTAGCCCTCAGTCTATCTGACACCTTTTGCATATTACCTAGCACTAATTCTGTCTGGGTATATTAACCATTACCTAGCCCTCAGCCTATCTGAGTATGTATGTATCTTAACTACCTCGCAGTCTATCTGAGTACATATGTATATTACCTAACCCTTAGCCTATCTGAGTACACCTATCTGAATATATTTGTATATTGACCTAGCCCTCGTCCTATCCGAGTATATCTGTATATTACCTAACCCTCAGCCTATCTGAATATATCTGTATATTGACCTAGCCCTCATCCTATCCGAGTATATCTGTATATTACCTAACCCTCAGCCTATCTATGTACATATGTTTATTACCTAGCCCTCAGTCTATCTGAGTATGTATGTATATTACCTAACCCCTCTGTCTATCTGAGTATATTTGTATATTAGCTAGCCCTCAATCTATCTGAGCACATATGTATATTACCTAGCCCTCAGCCTAACCAAGTACATATGTATATTACCTAACCCTCAGCCTATCTGAGTGTGTATATTACTTAGCCCTCAGTCTATCTGAAAAAATATGCATATTACCTAGCACTCATTCTGTCTGGGTATATTAACCATTACCTAGCCCTCAGCCTATCTGAGTATGTATGTATATTACCAAACCCTCAGTCGATTTGAGTACATATGTATATCACCTAACCCTCAGTCTATCTGAGTACATATGTATATTACCTAACCCTTAGCCTATCTGAGTACATATGTATATTACCTAACCCTTAGTCTATCTGAGTATGTATGTATATTACCTAACCCACAGCCTATCTATGTACATGTGTATATTACCTAACCCTCAGTCTATCTAAGTATGTATGTATATCACCTAACCCTCAGTCTATCTGAGTATGTATGTTTATTCCCTAGCCCTCAGCCTATCTGAGTATGTATGTATATTACCTAACCCTCAGTCTATCTGAGTACATATGTATATCACCTAACCCTCAGTCTATCTGAGTATGTATGTATATCACCTAACCCTCAGTCTATCTGAGAATGTATGTATATTACCTAACCCTCAGTCTATCTGAGTATGTAAGTATATCACCTAGCCCTCAGTCTATCTGAGTATGTATGTATATTACCTAGCCCTCAGCCTATCTGAGTATGTATGTATATTACCTAACCCTCAGTCTATTTGAGTACATATGTATATCACCTAACCCTCAGTCTATCTGAGTATGTAAGTATATCACCTAGCCCTCAGTCTATCTGAGTATGTATGTATATTACCTAACCCTCAGTCTATTTGCGTATGTATATAATTACCTAGCCCTCAGCCTATCTGAATATGTATGTATATTACCTAACCCTCAGTCTATCTGAGTACATATGTATATCACCTAACCCTCAGTCTATTTGAGTATGTATATAATTACCTAGCCCTCAGCCTATCTGAATATGTATGTATATTACCTAACCCTCAGTCTATCTGAGTACATATGTATATCACCTAACCCTCAGTCTATCTGAGTATGTAAGTATATCACCTAACCCTCAGTCTATTTGAGTATGTAAGTATATCACCTAGCCCTCAGTCTATCTGAGTACATATGTTTATCACCTAGCCCTCAGTCTATCTGAGTACATATGTTTATTACCTAACCCTCAGTCTATCTGAGTACATATGTATATCACCTAACCCTCAGTCTATCTGAGTATGTAAGTATATTACCTAACCCTCAGTCTATTTGAGTACATATGTATATTACCTAACCCTCAGTCTATCTGAGTATGTATGTATATCACCTAACCCTCAGTCTATCTGAGTATGTATGTTGATTACCTAGCCCTCAGTCTATCTGAGAATGTATGTATATTACCTAACCCTCAGTCTATCATAGTAGGTAAGTATATCACCTAACCCTCAGTCTATCTGAGTATGTATGTTTATTACCTAACCATCAGCCTATCTGAGTATGTATGTATATTACCTAACCCTCAGTCTATTTGAGTACATATGTATATCACCTAGCCCTCAGTCTATCTGAGTATGTATGTTTATTACCTAGCCCTCAGTCTATCTGAGTATGTATGTTGATTACCTCGCCCTCAGTCTATCTGAGAATGTATGTATATTACCTACCCCTCAGTCTATTTGAGTACATATGTATATCACCTAACCCTCAGTCTATCTGTGTATGTATGTATATTACCTTGCCCTCAGCGTGTCAGGGTATATTGTCCACTCCCATCTTACCTGAGTGTGTTGTTCACCATTATCTGGTTACAAGAAGCATACACATCCATGAATGGCGTGTAGTCCACCTCCACCTCCACTTTTCCTCCCTCAAATGACATCTCTGGCCATATGGGGCTGACTGTCTCCTGTCAAAATTAAGATGGGGAAAATAATTTCATGTTGTATTATTATTTTTTACCTGCTAAACCTGCTATTTTTTTTGAGAATATATATATGCTCACATGAGTCCAATGATTCAATCAGTAAGAGTGTCCATGTATGTACAGCTTTGTAAATCTTAATAACTCGATCATTTAGTATTAACTGCAGCAATCTAAGAAAATTTGCCATTTTCAAGAACATGACTGTGGTAACAGAAATATAAACAAATTGTCTTTCATAGGATCTGTCTGACACAACGAAATGTATTTCATTGGATCTGTCTGACATAACGAAATGTATTTCATAGGATCTGTCTGACATAACGAAATGTATTTCATAGGATCTGTCTGACATAACGAAATGTATTTCATAGGATCTGTCTGACATAACGAAATGTATTTCATAGGATCTGTCTGACATAACGAAATGTATTTCATAGGATCTGTCTGACATAACGAAATGTATTTCATAGGATCTGTCTGACATAACGAAATGTATTTCATAGGATCTGTCTGACATAACGAAATGTATTTCATAGGATCTGTCTGACATAACGAAATGTATTTCATAGGATCTGTCTGACATAACGAAATGTATTTCATAGGATCTGTCTGACATAACGAAATGTATTTCATAGGATCTGTCTGACATAACGAAATGTATTTCATAGGATCTGTCTGACATAACTAAATGTATTTCATAGGATCTGTCTGACATAACGAAATGTATTTCATAGGATCTGTCTGACATAACGAAATGTATTTCATAGGATCTGTCTGACATAATGAAATGTATTTCATATGATCTGTCTGACATAACTAAATGTATTTCATAGGATCTGTCTGACATAACGGTATGTATTTCATAGGATTTGTCTGACATAACTAAATGTATTTCATAGGATTTGTCTGACATAACAAAATGTATTTCTTAGGATTTGTCTGACATAACGAAATGTATTTCATAGGATTTGTCTGACATAACGAAATGTATTTCTTAGGATTTGTCTGACATAACGAAATGTATTTAATAGGATTTGTCTGACATAATGAAATGTATTTCATAGGATTTGTCTGACATAATGAAATGTATTTCATAGGATCTGTCTGACATAATGAGATGTATTTCATAGGATCTGTCTGACATAACGAAATGTATTTCATAGGATTTGTCTGACATAACGAAATGTATTTCTTAGGATTTGTCTGACATAACGAAATGTATTTAATAGGATTTGTCTGACATAATGAAATGTATTTCATAGGATCTGTCTGACATAACTAAATGTATTTCATAGGATTTGTCTAACATAACTAAATGTATTTCATGTAATGAGCAGTACACACGCTGCAGATATTATTGAGAAATTCAATCACACATGTTTGCTTTAGAAAACTGTATCAAACCATTACAATTATACACGTTTCACAAGAGAGAGCTAGCATGTATAGGTTTCCTGTACATTACAGATAGTCATTGCTGTACTGACGTTTGGTTGATATTACCCGTCAAGGGTAGTCAAAATCTCATGTTTCACCAATACAGGGGTCAATAACTGTTGTTAATGCATATCTTAAGAAAGTAAGCTGTGTAATTTGAACATACTTATATTAGTAAATCAAATTTTGGTGCATAATCAAATCTATTAAGATTAAGCTAATTGATGAATTAGCACACTCACCGAGTTGTAGACCTCACCTTACACACGACCAGAGATAAAGTGTCTGAGATATATTGAGTTGTAGACCTCACCTTACACACGACCTGAGATATAGTGTCTGAGATATACAGAGCTATAGACCTCACCTTACACACGACCAGAGATATAGAGTGTGAGATATACAGAGCTATAGACCTCACCTTACACACGACCAGAGATAAAGTGTCTGAGATATATTGAGTTGTAGACCTCACCTTACACACGACCAGAGATATAGTGTCTGAGATATACTGAGTTGTAGACCTCACCTTACACACCACCCGAGATATAGTGTCTGAGATATACAGAGTTGTAGACCTCACCTTACACATGACCAGAGATATAGTGTCTGAGATATACAGAGTTGTAGACCTCACCTTACACACGACCAGAGATATAGTGTCTGAGATATACAGAGTTGTAGACCTCACCTTACACACGACCAGAGATATAGTGTCTGAGATATACAGAGTTGTAGACCTCACCTTACACACGACCAGAGATATAGTGTCTGAGATATACAGAGTTGTAGACCTCACCTTACACACGACCAGAGATATAGTGTCTGAGATATACAGAGTTGTAGACCTCACCTTACACACGACCAGAGATATAGTGTCTGAGATATACAGAGTTGTAGACCTCACCTTACACACGACCAGAGATATAGTGTCTGAGATATACAGAGTTGTAGACCTCACCTTACACACGACCAGAGATATAGTGTCTGAGATATACAGAGTTGTAGACCTCACCTTACACACGACCAGAGATATAGTGTCTGAGATATACAGAGTTGTAGACCTCACCTTACACACGACCAGAGATATAGTGTCTGAGATATACAGAGTTGTAGACCTCACCTTACACACGACCAGAGATATAGTGTCTGAGATATACAGAGTTGTAGACCTCACCTTACACACGACCAGAGATATAGTGTCTGAGATATACAGAGTTGTAGACCTCACCTTACACACGACCAGAGATATAGTGTCTGAGATATACAGAGTTGTAGACCTCACCTTACACACGACCAGAGATATAGTGTCTGAGATATACAGAGTTGTAGACCTCACCTTACACACGACCAGAGATATAGTGTCTGAGATATACAGAGTTGTAGACCTCACCTTACACACGACCAGAGATATAGTGTCTGAGATATACAGAGTTGTAGACCTCACCTTACACACGACCAGAGATATAGTGTCTGAGATATACAGAGTTGTAGACCTCACCTTACACACGACCAGAGATATAGTGTCTGAGATATACAGAGTTGTAGACCTCACCTTACACACGACCAGAGATATAGTGTCTGAGATATACAGAGTTGTAGACCTCACCTTACACACGACCAGAGATATAGTGTCTGAGATATACAGAGTTGTAGACCTCACCTTACACACGACCAGAGATATAGTGTCTGAGATATACAGAGTTGTAGACCTCACCTTACACACGACCAGAGATATAGTGTCTGAGATATACAGAGTTGTAGACCTCACCTTACACACGACCAGAGATATAGTGTCTGAGATATACAGAGTTGTAGACCTCACCTTACACACGACCAGAGATATAGTGTCTGATATATACAGAGTTGTAAACCTCACCTTACACACGACCAGAGATAAAGTGTCTGAGATATATTGAGTTGTAGACCTCACCTTACACACGACCTGAGATATAGTGTCTGAGATATACAGAGTTGTAAACCTCACCTTACACACGACCAGAGATATAGTGTCTGAGATATACAGAGTTGTAGACCTCACCTTACACATGACCAGAGATATAGTGTCTGATATATACAGAGTTGTAGACCTCACCTTACACACGACCAGAGATATAGTGTCTGAGATATACAGAGTTGTAGACCTCACCTTACACACGACAAGAGATATAGTGTCTAAGATATACAGAGTTGTAGACCTCACCTTACACACGACCCGAGATATAGTGTCCATCACATGACTCTTTATGTCCTTGACCTCTGCAGTTGCATCATAAGGAATTATAACCTGCACTGGATTCTTCCCAATCATCACATCAAAGAGAGGCTGAAATAATACAAAAAAGACTGAAATTGCCATAAAATAACCCTGTAATGTTAGAAAACAAAAAATCTTTCTAACAACAAAATTTTCATTGCAGCAAAAAGTTTGTTTTTAAACAATATACATATTTCAAACCCCTGGCTTTGGTTTTTGAAGGATCACCTACATTGTCCAAGGTCATCTCTGTGAGGGCGACATCCAGCTTGCCCATCTTGCACTGTTTTGTATGGTGGACAGGCTCTCTATTCACACTGGACTGGGACTTGATGTAGGCGGCGACACTGGTCCTGATACAGGGTTGGGGCACCACCATCACATGACCTCGTTCATATACCATCATTTTACCTGTCAGCAAAAAATATCCAAACAGATTACATGACTGTACTTACACGCTAATCAAAATAGAGCACATGACATATCACCGCGATATACTGATCAAAATACATTAAATAATCAAAGTCATACACCAATCAAAAAGATCACATGACTTCACTGATATAGCTAGAACTTTCAGCACAATGGTAGACTTATACCACCTACCTGCTCCAAGAACCATAGGAATAGTTTTTTCCAAAAGTATTTCAAACAAAAGCTAGGGCATAACTCCACTAATGGGAAGGAAACTCCAGCATATATACTTTAATAACATCATCTTAATGCAAGTGTTACATCTTTCAAGTATCATTCGAATCTGTGCATTAGTTTGGGAGGAGTAGTGTAAAACACAATTTTAAACAAAGATACATAGCTCCACAATAAGGGAAGGTAACATTAATTTACATACTTTATCTATTTTCCCTTAATATAAGGGTTCTGTGTACCAAGGGTCATTAAAATTGGTGCCATACTTTGGGAGGAGTGGTGCGAACATTATTTGAACATGAAGGAACAGAACTCCCAAAAACATTTGTCAGATCAAAATAGTAATCACAGGTGCACCACTTCAGAGTATGATGACTACATCAGTGAAGTTTCATGAAATTCAGCTAAAAACTATACGAGGAATTGTCCAGACAAAATTTTGTCTACAGACAGTCAGACAGATGGATAGACAGACGGAAGGACAAACAGACAACCTGATTCTAGTATATTAGTATATAATAATCCAAACATGTACAGAACATATGACTTTAACTATCTCAGGGCCTTTTGGAGTTGGATAGCATCATTGTACACACCTTCATTGATGTCTATTAGAGGACAAGCATCATTGTTCATACCTTCATTGATGCCTATTAGAGGACAAGCATCATTGTACACACCTTCATTGATGTCTACTAGAGGACAAGCATCATTGTACATACCTTAATTGATGTCTATTAGAGAACAAGCATCATTGTACACCCCTTCATTGATGTCTATTAGAGGACAAGCACCATTGTACACACCTTCATTGATGTCTATTAGAGGACAGGCATCATTGTCCATACCTTCTTTGATGTCTATTAGAGGACAAGCATCATTGTTCATACCTTCATTAATGCCTATTAGAGGACAAGCATCATTGTACATTCCTTCATTGATGTCTATTAGAGGACAAGCTTCATTGTACATACCTTCACTGCTGTCTATTAGAGGACAAGCATCATTGTACCCACCTTCATTGATGTCTATTAGAGGACAGGCATCATTGTACATACCTTCATTGATGCCTATTAGAGGACAAGCATCATTGTACATACCTTCATTGATGTCTATTAGAGAACAAGCATCATTGTACACACCTTCATTGATATCTATTAGAGGACAAGCATCATTGTACATACCTTCATTGATGTCTATTAGGGGACAATCATCATTGTACATACCTTCATTGATGTCTATAAGAGGACAAGCATCATTGTACATACCTTCACTGATGTCTATTAGGGGACAAGCATCATTGTACATACCTTCATTGATGTCTATTAGAGGACAGGCATCATTGTACACACCTTCATTGATGTCTTTTAGAGGACAAGCATCATTGTACATACCTTCATTGATTTCAATTAGGGGACAAGCATTATTGTACATACCTTCATTGATGTCTATTAGGGGACAAGCATCATTGTAGATACCTTCATTGATGTCTATTAGAGGACAAGCATCATTGTACATACCTTCATTGATGTCTATAAGAGGACAAGCATCATTGTACATACCTTCATTGATGTCTAATAGAGGACAGGCATCATTGTACACCCCTTCATTGATGTCTTTTAGAGGACAAGCATCATTGTACATAACTTCATTGATGTCTATTAGAGGAAAAGCATCATTGTACATACCTTCATTGATGTCTATTAGAGGACAATCATCATTGTACATACCTTCATTGACGTCTATTAGAGGACAGGCATCCTTGTCCATACCTTCATTGATGTCTATTAGGGGAAAAGCATCATTGTACATACCTTCATTGACGTCTATTAGAGGACAGGCATCCTTGTCCATACCTTCATTGATGTCTATTAGGGGACAAGCATCATTGTACATACCTTCATTGACGTCTATTAGAGGACAGGCATCAGTCTTCACAGTCCTCTTGGAATTGATATCTATTAGAGGACAAGCATCATTGTACATTCCTTCATTGATGTCTATTAGAGGAAAAGCATCATTGTACATTCCTTCATTGATGTCTATTAGATGACAAGCATCATTGTACATAGCTTCATTGATGTCTATTAGAGTAAAAGCATCATTGTACATACCTTCATTGACGTCTATTAGAGGACAGGCATCAATGTACATACCTTCATTGATGTGTATTAGAGGACAGGCATCATTGTCCATACCCTCATTGATGTCTATTAGAGGACAATCATCATTGTACATACCTTCATTGATGTGTATTAGAGGACAGGCATCATTGAACATACCTTCATTGATGTCTATAAGAGGACAAGCATCATTGTACATCACTTCATTGATGTCTATTAGAGAACAAGCATCATTGTACATACCTTCATTGATGTCTAATAGAGGACAGGCATCATTGTACACCCCTTCATTGATGTCTTTTAGAGGACAACCATCATTGTACATAACTTCATTGATGTCTATTAGAGTAAAAGCATCATTGTACATACCTTCATTGACGTCTATTAGAGGACAGGCATCCTTGTCCATACCTTCATTGATGTCTATTATAGGACAGGCATCAGTCTTCACAGTCCTCTTGGAATTGATATCTATTAGAGGACAAGCATCATTGTACATCACTTCATTGATGTCTATTAGAGGACATGCATCATTGTACATACCTTCATTGATGACTATTAGAGGACAGGCATCATTGTCCATACCCTCATTGATGTCTATTAGAGGACAGGGATCATTGTACATACCTACATTGATGTCTATTAGAGGACAGGGATCATTGTACATACCTACATTGATGTCTATTAGAGGACAAGCATCATTGTACATACCTTCATTGATGTCTATTAGAGGACAGGCATCAGTCTTCACAGTCCTCTTGGAGACGTTTCTCAGGTATCTCACATTTGTCCCCGAAGCATCAATAGTGCATATTTCTGGTGAAACCTCACACAGCAAAGCCAGGGCATTGTCGGTCAGAAGTGAACAGCCACTCACATTGACCTGGCAAGGTAAACAGAGTTCTTGTTTTGATGTATGTGTAAGGGGGTTATTTCTGTGGTTGCTAATACATAAATACGGTAGACACAATAGTCTAGTGGTAGGACGTCAGGCTTGTGACTGAAGGGTTGAGTCACGTCACAGTGCTGTGTTCTATCTTTGAACAAGATAAGATACTTAACCCCGCTTGTTCCATCTACTCAGCTGTAAATGAGTACGTGGTTGCATTGGGCAGTGCTAGAATTGTTGAATGATAGCTGTGAGTGACAAAATGGCAGCACCAGCTGTATGCTCCCCTTGAAGTTGAGAAAGATATTGGCTGGTTGCAAAGGTCCTATAACCACGGATAATGACTTGTGAACCCCTTTGAGATGACCTATGAACTAGGTTATAATAAAGCCGTATATAAGAACCTCAAATTATTATTATTATTATTATTATAACAATGGGGGAGTGCTGTTACTGCAGTAAGTGTAACATGGGGGGGGGGG
>NW_018408171.1:260169-308611 GCF_002113885.1 Mizuhopecten yessoensis | reverse complement strand
GGGGGGGTTACACTGGGTTAGAGACTATGTTAACTGGGTTAGAGACTATGTTACCTGGGTTAGAGACTATGTTACCTGGGTGAGAGACTATGTTACCTGGGTTAAAGACTATGTTACCTAGGCAGTGGGTTAGAGACTGTGTTACCTGGGTTAGAGACTATGCTACCTGGATTAAAGACTATGTTACCTGGGTTAGAGACTATGTTACCTTGGTTAGAGACTATTTTAGCTGGATTAAAGACTATGCTACCTGGTTTAGAGACTATGTTACACTGGGTTAGAGACAATGTTACCTGTGTTAGAGACTGTGTTACCTGGGTTAGAGACTATGTTACCTGGGTTAGAGACTAATTTACCTATGTTAAAGACTATGTTACCTTGGTTAGATACTATGTTACCTGGGTTAGAGTCATGTTGGAACTTCGTTTGAGGATATCCACCAGCCACTTGATGCCTTGGTCTGTGATGAGAGCACAGCCGTTAAGATCCACACCTGTGAGGTTATCCAATGGAGTCTGGAACAGGTCATGACAATATATATTGATAAAACATTTAATATTACAAAAGATTGCATTTATAAAACATGGTATTTATAATCATTTATAAAAACTGAAACTATTTTCCAATTTTGGCACTGTCAGCATCCCTGGGGGTAACACTTGCTCAAGTATAATCTTTGATTCCCTGGTCCAAAGAATGTTTGTTTTTGTAAATTTGTAAACTTGGTTGAAATATAATCAACTGTTCAAGATGATTAGGCTTTTAAATTCAAAAATACCATTCATTGTCCAGCTTTCTGATGAGTTACATTATTTCTATGCATAACAATTGATTCATAGGTCAAAGAGACCAATAGTGTAGTAATGTTTAAATGGAGAAGTTGATGGATGGATGACGGCCATCATACAGTGGTGTAGAGCTCTCCAGGCCAGGTGAGCTAATGAAACATTGCATTTATAAAACCATACAGTTATAACACCTTGTATCATAAAACATGTTCATTAAACATTGCAATTTTAATGCATTACATTTATAAAACAATGTTATATAAAATCATATTGACAAATATATTTTATGCTACCTTTGTGTCTAACGATTTCTTTATAAAAAATACATATGACAACCTCTTAAAGATAAAATATGTGGTTCCATGGTATAATTCATAGATCCAAACTGTTTATAATAAAATGTTTTGTATATATACATATTAACAAAGTATACCATTTGTTTTATAAAATATTGATGCTCTGTCCAATTCTCAATCCGATCCTTAAGCAAATTAAGTATTTTTATATAAGTGTTTTTTGCCTTGATTATGATTACATAACCGACAAAGTTTGGTGGTAATAAAAGTCAATAGAAGTTGCTATGTGGGACACATTACAGTTAGACTAACTATCTCCATTGTAAGTATTATCCTGGTACCAGACTTTACCTTGATGGACTGAAGCAGAGTCCACAGCACAGCGTCTGTACAGTAGCCATTGAGACGGAAGTCCACCAGTGTCACCTTTTCATTGATCATACTGGTCACTTCATTCTGTTTAACACAATCAATGTAATCTTTTAAACATCTCAAGTTAATTTCCATTTTCTCCATAAAATAAAGTTCAGTTTTTTTTATAGCATATGGTGAAAATATCACCCCATATATAATGTTATATAATTACATGTAGCTTGTTGAGTTGGATTGTCAGACCTTGAAATAGTCTGGTCAATTTGACATCACTGGAGTAATGTCACTTCCCCATTCCTTGTAAAGTGACATTTTAAATTTGCTGGAATAATGTAACTTCCCTATACCTTGTAGAGTGACATTTTAAATTTGACATCACTGGAGTAATGTCACTTCCCTATACCTTGTTGAGTGACATTTTAAATTTGACATCACTGGAATAATGTCACTTCCCTATACCTTGTTGAGTGACATTTTAAATTTGACATCACTGGAGTAATGTTACTTCCCCATTTCTTGTTGAGCGACATTTTATTTTCAAACCTTACCACAGTCTAGTGAATTTGATATCTCTGTAATAATGTCACTTACTTGTAGCTTATCAAGCGGAATGACACTGCGTAGCCTGGAAGTTTCCTTATCATACGTAAGGATGCTCCGGCTCTGTAGTAAGGGCGCTGACTCCTCCATGGCTTTGGTTTTGGCTCAGAGCTTTATCATGGTTGCAGGATCTAATAAACAAAGTAAAACCTTATTCACCAGAACATTGATAAGTGTGTTCTCCAGACTAAAACATGAGGACTCTTATACTTATTTGGGAAACAGTGAGTCTGGCAAGTATTCTCAGGGTTTTAGTTCTTTTTAAACACAATAAATTCTTTGTGCAGACCACTTTATTCTTTCTTTATGTCAATCTTTAAAACAGTTACAGTAATTAGATTTAACAACATGACAAATACTGTTTGCCAAAAGTCCATTCACACTATGAACTGATGCTGAAACTAATTTTGTCCATTTTACGCCTATTGAGGAATACTTAAAGATACAACTTTTGAAGACAAACCTAAAGATACATAGCAAGACACCTCATATCTAGCATAAACAATCTGACTTCTGAAACCTTAAGTCACAATGATCTCTTTAAGTTGCTTAACCTTAATCCAAAATGACATAAATTCATGTTTACATTACATGTGTGTTATAGTCTAGACAAGAGGCCCATGGGCCTTAACAGTCACCTGAGTCCTACAGTATTTATTTTTGTTGTTGAAATATGAAGTGGAGATAATGATGTCAATCATCCCTACCAACTGGAGTAAAAAATAGTTAAGTATAACTTTAAGTTAAGTTTGTCATCACCATAGGGCGATCAATCCTAGACGGAGTTTCAATTAAATCGGCCAGTATTAGAACTTGACTTTAAGTTTAAAATAGTTTTTCAAAATGGCGGCCGTGGTGGCCATATTGGATTTCTGATCGACCCGAAAAATAACAACACTTTGTCAGGGAGATGTCAGTAGCCATGCATCCCATGAAGTATCAATGAAATTCCTTCGACAATATTTCAGCTTATGTTGAAATTGTAAAATGTTTATGGACAACGCATGACGACGGACAAAGACGGACAGCAATAGTTCACTTGAGCTAAAGCTCAGGTGGCCTAAAATAGCCAAGGTATTTTCAGACATTCTTCTGGATATTCTGCCAAACTGGTTTTATTGATACTGTATTTTTATTGTTCTTCAAGTGTTTTTTGTTTAATCCATGTCAGTTGATTGAGAGATACTAGTACTTGTTTTCTCAGTTTCTGTGACTTATGTGCTGCTGTAGGCATTCATCTGAGAACTCGGGACCAAGTACTGTATAACATTAAACATCATAGGGTCCGGCCCCTGTATAAAGCTCTCTAGATCTCATGGCTGACTGTGGGGCTGGTAACATTCAGACTTTTAACTCAGTAATACTACCTTATTAAGGCAAGGGATTAATGAAAACATGTTCCTGGTAACTGCATGAACAGGTATGTTATTATACTAACAATTTACGTATTCTAATACAATGATGGATAGCCTAGTAGTTTTGTTGCTAGTATTTCACGTACCTACAGGCCGCGACAGATCTAGTGGATCTACACCTACTAATTAATTCAACAGTTCTGTGGTCGCTTGTGCTCTAGTATACTCACAACAGGTAAACATTTTTAGGTTATAAAGGATTTTAGGTTATGAAGGATTTATAACCTATTTCTGAAAATCATTTAGCTAACGAAATACATTGGTATGTATATCCTGAACATATACTGTTTGCTGCTAAAACGTGGACATACATTAGGTATTTACCTTGGAGGTATTGAGAGTATATTGCTAAGCCAACTCACAGTACACCAACTATACATAGATACCAGGCATACCCCACCTAGTACAGGTAATGACAGTACTAACTATTGATTACCTTTATATGGAATGTGTCCTAAGGTTGTGTCATTAAATCATTCATCCTAACACATCAAAGGAGTATACACCTTGTATGTACAGTAGAAATGAATTATAAGGAGTATTTCACCTTACAAAACACTCCACTAAGATATGAAGAAGTGCTTAGGACTTGCAGGAAAATGTCTTACGCATTAACTACACTGATTGTAGTGAGAATTAGTTTGTGATGTATGTAATCAATAACACTGAAGGATACTTCATATTAGCCATGCATGTCCTACGCACATTATCCACCAGAGAAGCTGCTCAATAGTGCCAAGCTACCTCTAGTCACACAGGAAACTACCCTATGAACCCAAACACCCATAACACAGAAGGCTGACATAGCTAAGGAACAGGCTGACAAAGAACAGAAGGCTGACATAGAACAAAAGGCTGACGTAGAACAGAAGGCTGACATAGAACAGAAGGCTGACATAGCTAAGGAACAGGCTGACGTAGCTAAAGAACAGGCTGACGTAGCTAAAGAACAGACTGACATAGCTAAAGAACAGGCAGACATAGCTAAAGAACAGGCTGACATTACTAAAGAACAGGCTGACATAGCTAAAGAACAGGCTAATATAGAACAGAAGGCTGACGTAGAACAGGCTGACACAGAATTGAAGGCTGACATAGAAAAGAAGGATGACATAGAACAGAAGGATGACATAGAACAGGCTGACATAGAAAAGAAGGCTGACATAGAAAAGAAGGCTTACATAGAACAGAAGGCTGACGTAGACCAGGCTGACCCAGAATTGAAGGCTGACATAGAACAGAAGGCTGACGTAGAACAGGCTGACATTAGAGCCTGACGTAGAACAGGCTGACATAGAACAGAAGGCTGACGTAGAACAGAAGGATGACATAGAACAGAAGGCTGACATAGAACAGAAGGCTGACATAGAACAGAAGGCTGACATAGAACAGAAGGCTGACGTAGAACAGGCTGACATAGGAGCCTGACGTAGAACAGGCTGACATAGAACAGAAGGCTGACGTAGAACAGAAGGATGACATAGAACAGGCGGCTGACATAGAACAGAAGGCTGACATAGAACAGAAGGCTGACGTAGAACAGGCTGACATAAGAGCCTGACGTAGAACAGGCTGACATAGAACAGAAGGCTGACGTAGAACAGAAGGATGACATAGAACAGGCTGACATAGAACAGAAGGCTGACATAGAACAGAAGGATGACATAGAACAGAAGGCTGACATAGAACAGAAGACTGACATAGAACAAAAGGCTGACATAGAACAGAAGGCTGACATAGAACAGAAGACTGACATAGAACAAAAGGCTGACATAGAACAGAAGGCTGACATAGAACAGGAGGCTGACGTAGCTAAAGAACAGGCTGACGTAGCTAAAGAACAGACTGACATAGCTAAAGAACAGGCTGACAAAGCTAAAGGACAGGCTGACATTACTAAGCTAAAGAATATCGACATAGACCTGGCTGACATACTAACAAAGAACAGAAGACTGACATAGAACAAAAGGCTGACATAGAACAGAAGGCTGACATAGAACAGAAGGCTGACGTAGAACAGGCTGACGCAGAACAGAAGGCTGACATAGAACAGAAGGCTGCCGTAGAACAGAAGGCTGACATAGAACAGAAGGCTGACATAGAAAAGAAGGCTGATATAGCTAAAGAACAGGCTGACGTAGCTAAAGAACAGGCTGGCGTAGCTAAAGAACAGGCTGACATAGAACTGAAGGCTGACATAGAACAGAAGGCTGACATAGAACAGAAGGCTGACATAGTAAAGAAGGCTGACATAGAACAGAAGGCTGAAATAGAAAAGAAGGCTGACATAAAACAGACGGCTGACATAGAACAGAAGGCTGATAAAGCTAAAGAACAGGCTGACGTAGCTAAAGAACAGGCTGCCGTAGCTAAAGAACAGGATGGCGTAGCTAAAGAACAGGCTGACCTAGAACTGAAGGCTGACATAGAACAGAAGGCCGACATGGAACAGAAGGCTGACATAGAACAGAGGGCAGACATAGAAAAGAAGGCTGACATAGAACAGAAGGCTGATATAGCTAAAGAACAGGCTGACGTAGCTAAAGAACAGGATGGCGTAGCTAAAGAACAGGCTGACATAGAACTGAAGGCTGACATAGAACAAAAGGCTGAAATAGAACAGAAGGCTGACATAGAACAGAAGGCTGATATAGCTAAAGAACGGGCTGACGTAGCTAAAGAACAGGATGGCGCCGACGTAGAACAGAAGGACGTAGCTAAAGAACAGACTGACATTACTAAAGAACAGGCTGACATAGCTAAAGAACAGGCTAATATAGAACAGAAGGCTGACATAGAACAGGCTGACACAGAATTGAAGGCTGACATAGAACAGAAGGCTGACATAGAACAGAAGGCTGACATAGAACAGAAGGCTGACGTAGAACAGAAGGCTGACGTAGAACAGGCTGACGTAGAACAGAAGGCTGACTTAGAACAGGCTGACATAGAACAGAAGGCTGACATAGAAAAGAAGGCTGACGTAGAACAGGCTGACGTAGAACAGAAGGCTGATGTAGAACAGAAGGCTGATGTAGAACAGGCTGACATAGAACAGAAGGCTGACATAGAACAGAAGGCCGACGTAGAACAGAAGGCTGACGTAGAGCAGAAGGCTGACGAAGAACAGGCTGACATAGAACAGAAGGCTGACGTAGAACAGAAGGCTGACATAGAACAGGCTGACGTAGAACAGAAGGCTGACATAGAACAGAAGGCTGACGTAGAACAGAAGGCTGACGTAGAACAGGCTGACATAGAACAGAAGGCTGACGTAGAACAGAAGGCTGACGTAGAACAGGCTGACGTAGAACAGAAGGCTGACGTAGAACAGAAGGCTGATGTAGAACAGGCTGACATAGAACAGAAGGCTGACATAGAACAGAAGGCTGACGTAGAACAGAAGGCTGACGTAGAACAGGCTGACATAGAACAGACTGATTTAGAACAGAAGGCGGACGTAGAACAGAAGGCTGACGTAGAACAGAAGGGTGACGTAGAACAGAAGGCTGACGCAGAACAGAAGGCTGGTGTAGAACAGAAGTCTGGTGTAGAGGATACGAGATCCACTACCAGTATGGTGAAGAGGATATGAGATCACATAGAAAAGAAGGCTGACATAGGACAGAAGGCTGACATAGGACAGAAGGCTGACGTAGCTAAAGAACATGCTGACATAGAACTGAAGGCTGACATAGAACTGAAGGCTGACATAGAACATAAGGCTGACATAGAAAAGACGGCTGACCTAGAACAGAAGGCTGCCGTAGAACAGAAGGCCGACGTAGAACAGAAGACTGACATAGAACAGAAGCCTGACATAGAAAAGGCTGACATAGAACATAAGGCTGACATAGAAACGGCTGATTTAGAACAGAAAGCGGACGTAGAACAGAAGGGTGACGTAGAACAGGCTATAGCTAAAGAACAAGCTGACGTAGCTAAAGAACAGACTGACATAGCTAAAGAACAGACTGACATAGATAAAGAACAGGCTAATATATAACAGAAGGCTGATATAGCTAAAGAACAAGCTGACGTAGCTAAAGAACAGACTGACATAGATAAAGAACAGGCTAATATAGAACAGAAGGCTGCCGTAGGAAAGGCTGACATAGAAACGGCTGATTTAGAACAGATGGCGGACGTAGAACAGAAGTCTGGTGTAGAGGGTATGACATCCACTACCAGCCTGGTGTAGAGGATAGGAGATCCACTACCAGACTGGTGTATAGGATACTAGATCCACCACCAGTGTGGTGTAGAGAATATGACATCCACTATAACAGTCATGTGTAGAGGATATGGCATCCACTACCAGTCTGTTGTAGAGGATATGAGTTCCACAACCAGTCTGGAGTAGAGGAAACGAGATCCACGACCAGTCTGCTGTAGAGGATATGAGAGCCACTACCAGTCTGGGGTAGAGGATATGAGAGCCACCACCAGTCTGGAGTAGAGGAAACGAGATCCACTACCATTCTGGTGTAGAGGATCCGAGATCCAATAACAGTCTGGTGTAGAGAATACGCGTTCCACTACCAGTCTGTTGTAGAGGATATGAGTTCCACAACCAGTCTGGAGTAGAGGATATGAGAGCCACTACCAGTCTGGAGTAGAGGATATGAGATACACCACCAGTCCGGTGTAGAGGATACGAGGTCCACTACCAGGCTGGTGTAGAGGATACGAGATACACTACAAGTCTGGTGAAGAGGATATGAGATCGACCACCAGTCTGGTGTCGAGGATCTGAGATCCGCCACCAGTCTGGTGTAGGAACAGGCTGACGTAGCTAAAGAACAGGCCGACATTACTAAAGAACAGGCTGACGCAGCTAAAGAACAGGCCGACATTACTAAAGAACAGGCTGACGCAGCTAAAGAACAGGCCGACATTACTAAAGAACAGGCTGGCGTAGCTAAAGAACATGCTGACATAGAACTGAAGGCTGACATAGAACAGCCTGATTTACAAAAGAAGGCGGACGTAGAACAGAAGACTGACATAGAACAGAAGGCTGCCGTAGAACAGAAGGCAGGCGTAGAACAGGCTGACATTAGAGCCTGACGTAGAACAGGCTGACGTAGGACAGAAGGCTGACATAGAAACGGCTGATTTAGAACAGATGGCGGACGTAGAACAGAAGGGTGACGTAGAACAGGCTATAGCTAAAGAACAGACTGACATAGATAAAGAACAGGCTAATATATAACAGAAGGCTGACGCAGAACAGAAGGGCTGACATTACTAAAGAACAGGCTAATATATAACAGAAGGCTGATATAGATAAAGACCAGGCTGACGTAGCTAAAGAACATGCTGACATAGAACTGAAGGCTGACATAGAAACGGCTGATTTAGAACAGATGGCGGACGTAGAACAGAAGTCTCGTGTAGAGGATATGAGTTCCACAACCAGTCTGGTGAAGAGGATATGAGATCGACCACCAGTCTGGTGGAGAGGATCCGAGATCCACCACCATGCTGATGTAGAGGATACGAGTTCCACCACCAGTCTGGCGTAGAGGATATGACATCCACTACCAGTCTGGTGTAGAGGATATGACATCCACTATACCAGTCATGTGTAGAGGATATGACATCCACTACCAGTCTGGTGTAGAGGATATGAGATCCACCACCAGTCTGGTGTAGAGGATATGAGATCCACTACCAGTCTGGTGTAGAGGATATGAGATCCACCACCAGTCTGGTGTAGAGGATATGAGATCCACCACCAGTCTGGTGTAGAGGATATGACATACACTACCAGTCTTGTGTAGAGGATATGAGATCCACTACCAGAAATCTATCATTAAAAGCAGCTCAGTGCTTTATATACAATGTACAACAGATAAGGCTGTACAGTATAGCCAGAACAGAAGGCAAATTACAACAGTAGCATTTTAGGTTTATCAACAGTGACAGTATCACCTTAATCAAGAGATTGACAAAGACAATAGAAATATATGCTTCTAAATATGCTATAAATCACAATCCTTTCTTCTAAACCTTCCAACAATATTTCTTCTTCATAATTGGTACAAGTTTTAAGTATAAGCTAAGGGGTGATCATGGGCTTAATTGATCCAATCTGAATAAGTGACCTTGATCTTTCTTCATTATAATTTAAGGAGATTATATATTTTTTGTTTTCATTCATAAAACACCACCAGGTACTACATAGATTTCAAAGGTTTACAATATAGTTTTACCAAGTGTTGTTTTTCAATTCCAATTGAGGAATTATGACCACTGTTGAGGGGGGGGGGGGTAAATACTCACTCAGGGTGACTCTATAGGGATAGCGGTCTGTCAAACATTACACATAACATTTTATAAGAAGGCAATGACATTGCAAGTTTAATCAATTTTATTTATTGTCATAGTTTAAACATTAATAATATATAAACACATGGCAAGCTCAATTGACAGTTTAACTAACAGGTCCTACATAACAGTCAGTGCTTAAATTAAATGTCCAATTGCTATGAAAAACACAAATATTTCTATTACATTTAAATACAGAAAAATTGTCTATAGTAACAAAGCAAAAATATTATAAACAGATCACTTGAACAGTTGAACAGGTGATGAGTGGTATTTACAAGTTCTTTGTTTTGACATATATATATATGATATTGAGGTAAAAAGTCGATAGAAAATGCTGACACTAGTTTTTTATTACACTATGTTAGTATGTAAGTCATTTTATATCGCCTTGCATGCATGGCGTCAACCAATTACCACATGCCTGTCAACTCTTACCTGTAATCAATGGCATACAACAGGTAAAATACCTGAACGCGTCCACGTGCGTGTGAAATACGTATCCCGCACCAAATATAGATTCCCTAGTAACGTATTGGGTTGTACTCTCGTCCAAATATTTGTGTATGGAAGGCTTTCTACAACAAAACAACCGACACCAGACATGTAGATACCGGGTAGGATGTGCTAGTTATCTCCCTTTAGTATGGCCGTTATGTTGTCATAATAAACAGCTCTCGAGAGGGGGCTCTCAGGGGTAATCGATAGTTTAATTCCGTGATACACAGATATATTAATGTAGCACGTGCTATGGATAGTCTGTGCGAATACCTACTACACGAAAGGGACATCCGTAGACCCGCCATCACAACGCAGGATATGTTTATATTATAGATTCTCTCCATTGATTTATTTCTCCCTTTTTTCCTCTTCTCTGAAGAGTTTTCAAGCATAACTTCGGTAACAAAAAAAGTATCTATAGGTCTCGAATTGCGAGCGTCTCTGTTGCTTGTGTAATTGTCGTTATAGACGTCAGACTTCTTTTAGTGTACGAGTGAAATCTATGTCTTGAGTACCGTAATACCCGGTTGGTTTAATAATAATAATATTTATTCAGGTAAAAGGCAGATAATACGTACACGTATTACACATTTTTCAGATTGTCTCTCTTGATAAGGATCAAGATAATTGTACCAATTATGAAGAAATATTTATATATATATATTATCACAGATGTTATTTATATTATGTATGCCATATACCACGGACTTAGATCTAATCTAATTCCGTGCATATACCTAGTAATCATGCAACCAGCTAGTGTTAAAAACTGGATTGGATTCGATTAATTTAGGCCTTTAAATTACATGGAATAACCCATAAAGCCACATTGTGGCTTAATTCCAATATGGTGTCCCTTTGATCTAAATAAATCAATTCAATTCAAAAAACAGTTACATAATTATATAATAGGTATTGATCGTTTGATAATACCATTATGCATAAGACAGTCTTTTATAAAAATAGATATAAAATGTTATAAAAAAAAAAAAAAAAAAAACTATTTTGTCTTGTATCTGTTACCGTGGCGTTCTGGCATCCCCTACCTAACAAGCCCTGGAGAGCAGGTGATCGGGCATCCCCTACCTAACAAACCCTGGAGAGCAGGTGATCGGGCATCCCCTACCTAACAAGCCCTGGGGAGCAGGTGATCGGGCATCCCCTACCTAACAAGGCCTGGAGAGCAGGTGATCGGCATCCCCTACCTAAAAAGCCCTGGAGAGCAGGTGATCGGCATCCCCTACCTAAAAAGCCCTGGAGAGCAGGTGATCGGGAATCCCCTACCTAACAAGCCCTGGAGAGCAGGTGTTCGGGCATCCCCTACCAAACAAGCCCTGGAGAGCAGGTGATCGGGTATCCCCTACCTAACAAGCCCGGGAGAGCAGGTGATCGGGCATCCCCTACCTAACAAACCCTGGAGAGCAGGTGATCGGGCATCCCCTACCAAACAAGCCCTGGAGAGCAGGTGATCGGGTATCCCCTACCTAACAAGCCCGGGAGAGCAGGTGATCGGGCATCCCCTACCTAACAAGCCCTGGAGGGCAGGTGATCGGGCATCCCCTACCTAACAAGCCCTGGAGCGCAGGTGATCGGCATCCGCTACCTAACAAGCCCTGGAGGGCAGGTGATCGGGCATCCCCTACCTAACAAGCCCTGGAGAGCAGGTGATCGGCATCCGCTACCTAACAAGCCCTGGAGAGCAGGTGATCGGGTATCCCCTACCTAACAAGCCCTGGAGAGCAGGTGATCGGGCATCCCCTACCTAACAAGCCCTGGAGAGCAGGTAATCGGGCATCCCCTACCTAACAAGCCCTCCTTCGTTCCATGTACCAGATATATTATAGGAGACATAAACTTACTTGTCCCATAGGCTATAATCAATAAAATACATGATGCTGGTAGTTGAATGATATAAAATATGAAGTGATTAACCATATAACGGCATTTAAACAATTAAATATATATAGTATTAACTAGTACTTAAAATGGTACTTGCCAAAGGCTGGTGTTTGGGCCAATCCGTACCGACCAAACCCTTAGACATTAACGTACAGTAATTGATTGGCATGTACCGGTATATAACTTAAACTAATAAAAACAAGTTGAAATAAATAAGATAGTAACAAGTGTATCCCGTATGGAATAGTTTAAATCTGATACAACCAATACATTTTAACCAATTGAATTTTATTAAAATCTGTTTGCTTCTTGCAGAAGAGGGCTGTTGGTGGTTTGGCCAGTCCTACCAACCAAACCCTCTTATTGCATAAAGTAATAGTAATTGACACTTTGTCACAACATAAAAAGGTGGAATATAAATAGGATTTAAGTCAGAAGTATAATGCCTTTGAATAATTCAATTGACAAATTTTAACAAGTTTATCTAAGTTAATTGCCACTTGCAGAAAAGGGCTGGTGGTTGGGCCAATCCCTACCGACCAAACTCTCATTCTGCATATTAAGTAACAATATAGTATAATTTAATAACAGTGTTTATGATACTATTTGAATTAAGAAATAATAGAGTATATCACTGAAATTTCACCATTACCCTTTCACAAAATCACATTTTTGTTCCGATCTAAACTTTGATGTTAAATGTTGTTTGACCAGAATTTTGAACCTGTGTAAGTTGTTGGTTGCCTTAATATTATCTGGTAATGCGTTCCAGTCCTTTATTGCATTGTAAGAGAAATATGTGGACTCTACCCCACTTATATCATGTGTATAAAAGTTACATTGGGTTGATCTTGTACACCTCTTGTTGTTCCTTTCAAAACCTTCATTCATATACGTTGGACTTTGTTCATGAAAAAAAAAAAAAAAACATGGTTTAATCTTAGTTGAACCACTCTATTACTTACATCCAACATATTCAATTTTTCCAGTTCTGCAAAAGTTAGTCTTTTCCTCCAATCTTAATCCAAAGTAAAACGTTTTAAGTAACTTGAAGTTTGTGTTCAAGGTTTTTGGAGATACCCTCGTACAAAGATGAGCAAGCATAGTCAAAACGACATTGGATTAGTGCCGAGCAGAGTGGGTTTTTTTATGACAAAGATAGACTTTTTCTGTTTCGGTATAAACATTTTTGTCTCTGATTAATTTTCTGTATAGCATTGTTCACAATATGTTGTCCTGAAAGAAACTGGTCTAAGATTACACCCACATATTTTACATGTGGTTTGGACTCGTTGCGTTTGATTTTAAAACAAGCAGAAGCTAAATTTCTCAATTTTCCTTTAGGACCAAATAGGACACTTTCTGTTTTCCCAAGATGAAGTGAAAGTTTATTATCTACGAGCCAATCATGACAGGATTCCAGGGGTTTTGGATAATTTATCTGATATTATGTTGGGGTCTTTGTGTGAAATAATAGTAGCACTATCATCTGCATATAGTAGGAGATTGCACTCGGAGTCGATACTTATCTGCATGTCATTAACATACGTTAAAAATAAAAGTGGGCCTAGTATACTACACTGGGGTACCCCACAGCTAGCTAGTTTACATCTTCAGTGTTGGAATTTGTTTTGTTAACTTGAACAGGTTGTTTTCTTTGCATGAGATAAGATTTACACCATGCAATAGACTCAATACCCATACATTTAAGTTTTTCATAAAGAATATCATTGTCAACTTATTAAATGCTTTTTGTAAATCTAAAAGTACCATGCCTGTAAAAAGACCTTTAGCTGCCTGGGACTTAGTATAGTCTACACGATGGATGAGGCAAGAATCAGCTGAATGAGATGTTCCAAATCCTGACTGGTGTTTGTTTCCAGTTGTTTGTATACTGTCCTATCAAGTATTTTTTATACAATGCAGGGAATACTGACTGGCCGATAGTTTTCAGTCTTTAATCTATCACAGTTTTTGAATACAGACTTTACTATTTACCCTCAGTTATAGATGTATTGATCAGAAAAGTAATTTGAATTTTTAACACTGATGCTGCATCTTTTAGAAAGCGAGCTGGAATGCCATCCAGGCCTGTACTTTTAGATGTTTTAAGATTAGAAAGTTCTTTATACGCAAATGATTCACTAATATGTTACCAATGAAATTTGAATAAAAGCCTCTAAATAAATAAGAAGTAGTATTGTAAATTTCCTTACAGCTTGGCAGTCTTTCCACAAGTTTGGCAGCAATAGTTGTAAAATATAAGTTAAAATAATTGGCAATAGAAAATCCATCATGGCAATTTTTGCTATTTATGTTAAGTACGACTTTTGTATCCTTTTCATAGCCAAGTTTTCAAAAACTTTTCCATAGATTTTTAGAGCTGTTCTTATTTTCAAATATTTGTTCATCAAAATAATCAACCTTGGCTTTTTACATTTCCTTTGAACTAAATTTCTGTAATAGCAGAAAGTTTTGTTATCTTCAGTTTTACCTGACTTTTTAAATGTAAGTAAAATAAATCTCTCTGCTAGATAAGATCCAAAATTTCAGCAGACATCCATGGTTCTATTCGTTGTTTGATACGAACTTCTTTGACTGGATCAACTTCATCAAGTACTATCATAAATATATTACAGAAAGAGGTCCATGACTCGATCGTTTACATCTTTACCATTAAAACATTCTTCCCATTTGGATTCAGCTAATTTCCTAACAAACATATCTTTGTCATAATGTTTGGTTGGACGTATAGTTACATCATTGTGCCTGTCAAAAACACCTTTTGTTGGTTTTTCTGGTACAGTACGTTAAAACATGGTCACTGATACCAACAGGGATAACACCTGACTAACTAATGCGTTCTTTATTGTTACAGATAATGTGATCAATAAGTGATTTGCTGGTTTCAGTTATCCGTGTAGCATGCATAATAATTTGGTTAAAATCAAATAATTTCAAAACATTGCTTTAAGATTGATAAAGGCCCTTGCTTATCAAGGCAATATTGACGTCTCCAAGAATAATAGTTTCGCAGTCTGCTCTTAGTTGCAGCACTATGTTTTCAAACTGTTCTCCTATAAAATCAGATTGTTTGGGTGGTCTGTAGCAGGTGCCAACAATGATAGGTTTGGTTTTAGGCAAGTGTACTTCGATAAAAAGAGTTAACGCCAGATCGCCTCTTATGCAAACTCCGCCCCTGACCTTTTCCTGTCTTTTCTGACTACTTTATATCCCTCGATGTCAATCCTGAGTTAGTCACTGAGCTATCCAGCCTGGTTTTAGTTATAGATAAAATCACTGCTCTGGAATTGTTAGCTACTAATTGGAGTTCACTGATTTAAGGTAAAATTGATCGGGCATTCAAATGTAAAAAAATGTAGTCCCTTTTGTTTAAAACATTGGAAGTGATCAGAGTTCTCAGTAGATGGAAATTTAGCGGTATAAGGGAGATCACTCTCGTCGTCCGAATCTTTTTTTTACATTTTTGTCCTAAATTTCAAAGTTACCCGATTCGTTGAAGAACGATTCAGAAAAAATGGAAGCGAACAAATTAAAACAAAACCATTCACTGCTGCTTGCTAGTTTATGGTAATGCATGCATTTTGAATGGAACCAGTTGTCACAATTATCGCACTGTAAACCCTTCTGGTTTGACCGGACAGGTGTCACACGGATACTTGATAGGTCCGGGTTGGTGGAAATATCTCCAGACAGTAGAGTATGGAACAGGAAGAGAGCTTTATAACAGTTACACTTGGATTAGGTCGATACATCACCGGGAGTTTCGTTGTTTGTGTTGGAGTAGGTCGATACATCACCGGGAGTTTCGGTGTTTGTGTTGGATTAGTTCGATACATCACCGGGATTTTCGTTGTTTGTGTTGGATTAGGTTGATATATCACCGGGAGTTTCGTTGTTTGTGTTGGCTTAGTTCGATAAATCACCGGGAGTTTCGTTGTTTGTGTTTGAAGTATGGCGGGAAACGGGCCCGCTGGGATATGTTATGTATCTATAGTCACTGGGATTTGGGGAGGTGATGGGCCGCAGTAAAATGGAATCTTGTAGATAAAAACGAGTGTGTTTGTTTTAATTTATTTTTCAAATATATCTTTGTTTGTGTTGGATTAGGTCGATAGATCACCGGGAGTTTCGTTGTTTGTGTTCGATTAGGTCGATACATCACCGGGAGTTTCATTGTTTGTGTTGGATTAGGTCGATAAATCACCGGGAGTTTCGTTGTTTGTGTTCGATTAGGTCGATACATCACCGGGAGCTTCGTTGTTTGTGTTGGATTAGGTCGCTACATCACCGGGAGTTTCGTTGTTTGTGTTGGAGTAGGTCGATACATCACCGGGAGTTTCGTTGTTTGTGTTCGATTAGGTCGATACATCACCGGGAGATTCATTGTTTGTGTTGGATTAGGTCGATATATCACCGGGAGTTTCGTTGTTTTTGTTGAATTAGGTCGATACATCACCGGGTGTTTCGTTGTTTGTGTTGGATTAGGTAGATACGGAACCAGTTGTCACAATTATCGCACTGTAAACCCTTCTGGTTTGACCGGACAGGTGTCACACGGATACTTGATAGGTCCGGGTTGGTGGAAATATCTCCAGACAGTAGAGTATGGAACAGGAAGAGAGATTTATAACAGTTACACTTGGATTAGGTCGATACAACACCGGGAGTTTCGTTGTTTGTGTTCGATTAGGTCGATACATCACCGGGAGATTCATTGTTTGTGTTGGATTAGGTCGATATATCACCGGGAGTTTCGTTGTTTTTGTTGAATTAGGTCGATACATCACCGGGTGTTTCGTTGTTTGTGTTGGATTAGGTTGATCCATTACCGGGAGTTTCATTGTTTGTGTTGGATTAGGTCGATATATCACCGGGAGTTTCGTTGTTTGTGTTTGATTAGGTCGATACATCACCGGGAGATTCATTGTTTGTGTTGGATTAGGTCGATAAATCACCGGGAGTTTCGTTGTTTGTGTTGGGTTAGGTCGATACATCACCGGGAGGTTCGTTGTTTGTGTTGGGTTAGGTCGATACATCACCGGGAGGTTCGTTGTTTGTGTTGGGTTAGGTCGATACATCACCGGGAGGTTCGTTGTTTGTGTTGGATTAGGCCGATACATCACCGGGAGGTTCGTTGTTTGTGTTGGATTAGGCCGATACATCACCGGGAGGTTCGTTGTTTGTGTTGGATTAGGGCGATACATCACCGGGAGGTTCGTTGTTTGTGTTGGGTTAGGTCGATACATCACCGGGAGGTTCGTTGTTTGTGTTGGATTAGGCCGATACATCACCGGGAGGTTCGTTGTTTGTGTTGGGTTAGGTCGATACATCACCGGGAGTTTCATTGTTTGTGTTGGATTAGGTCGATATATCACCGGGAGTTTCGTTGTTTGTGTTGGATTAGGTCGATACATCACCGGGAGTTTCGTTGTTTGTGTTTGAAGTATGGCGGGAAACGGGCCAGCTGGTATATGTTATGTATCTATAGTCACTGGTATTTGGTGAGGTGATGGGCCGCAGTAAAATGGAATCTTGTAGATAAAAACGAGTGTGTTTGTTTTAATTTATTTTTCAAATATATCTTTTGCTGTCTCCTTAAATATTATATCTGATCAGTTACATCGCAAAAACGCTGGAGAATCATTATTGCTACTTGTCAAAATAGTTCACAAATACGATGTACAAAGCACTAACATAAGCACACCTACTAAATGGGTATGTAGTCACTGTAAATTAACGTTTTTATTTTATACTAGTGAGTCAGTGATTAGCAATATACCGCCCCATAATTAGACATCATATATGATCAACTGTACTCAGTACTCTTTTAACATTTAACATCATGTGAACTGCTATATTGGCTTGTCAAGTTAAATACATTTGTTATTAACCTGTCGTTCCTGGTTTGAGAAATGTTGTCTAGAGTCATTTCAAATAACCGAACTTTCCTTATTATTTCCCACAAACCATGGTGGAATTGATAATGCTGACAACATAGTGCATAAGCTGTAAAATCTCTTTGACGACCAGGGCCCAGTTGTTCAAGAGGTGATTAGCTTTATCAGTGATTAGTGCAAATTTTAATTTTAATTAGGTACAACTTTCCAGATATCAAATATTTAGTAGAGTGAATTCACATGCAAAATTGTGGAATTTACCTTGAAAATTGACGAAATAATCAAAGGTTGAAAAATGTCATTAAACAGTTATTAAGCTAACCACCTATTGAACAAATGGGCTCAGGCGTCTGCCTGTTGAACAACTGGGCTCAGGCGTCTGCCTTTTGAACAACTGGGCTCAGGCGTCTGCCTATTGAACAACTGGGCTCAGGCGTCTGCCTATTGAACAACTGGGCTCAGGCGTCTGCCTATTGAACAACTGGGCTCAGGCGTCTGCCTATGGAACAATTGGGCTCAGGCGTCTGCCTATTGAACAACTGGGCTCAGGCGTCTGACTATTGAACAACTGGGCTCAGCCGTCTGTCTATTGAACAACTGTGCTCATGCGTCTGCCTATTGACCAACTGGTCTCAGGCGTCTGTCTATTGGACAACTGGGCTCAGGCGTCTTCCTATTGAACAACTGGGCTAAGGCGTCTGCCTATGGAACAACTGGGCTCA
This sequence comes from Mizuhopecten yessoensis, assembly GCF_002113885.1. Lineage (NCBI taxonomy): Eukaryota > Metazoa > Mollusca > Bivalvia > Pectinida > Pectinidae > Mizuhopecten > Mizuhopecten yessoensis. Next base: position 289,764 of record NW_018408171.1, on the reverse strand, counting down.
GGCGACTTCCTATTGAACAAATGGGCTCAGGCGTCTGCCTATTGAACAACTGGGCTCAGGAGTCTGTCTATTGAACATATGGGCTCAGGCGTCTGTCTATTGAACAACTGGGCTCATGCGTCTGCCGATTGAACAACTGGGCTCAGGAGTCTGTCTATTGAACATATGGGCTCAGGCGTCTGTCTATTGAACAACTGGGCTCAGGCGTCTGCCTATTGAACATTTCTTAATACAATACATGTCATGCTGTTTATTTTTGTTTTAAACAACTGTTCTAATTACGATTGTTGAGCGTCACGCTCGAAAGGGCCATAATTTCAAGGTCAAGAGGTCAAAGGTATAATTGACAGTGGTTCAATGATTTCTGAGACATTCGTGCCAGACAGAGTATATAACCAGCGGTGTCCAGCAGTGTTGGGTACAAATGTGGTACGTGTTGTAAAATCCTTAGCCTTGGATGACGTCACTCTACCATCGGAGTGAGAAATCGCTGTGTCATGACCTTGAGCAGGAAACCAATCACTTTTGCTCCCTATGAGTCAATGATTATTACTGGCATAGCATGGGGACTTGACCCCGACACAAAAAAAACTTGTTACAGAGAATACCGTCAATTCTGACTTGAAATATACAGTTTGCCCTCGTGTCATTTAGGTTCATAATGGTGTGTCAAGCATAACCATTCCAGTCCAGGTATGTAATGTTACAGGTAAATCTGTTATTATTAAGCCTAACAGCACTATATGCACTGCTAACCCAGTAAAGGTGGTGGATAATCTGGCTTCAGACTTACCAGCTGAGTATGTACCAGAGGAGCTTGGTATAGTCATTGACTATGAGAACCTTACTGATGAGCAGCTGTAAAGGGCACGTCATTTTCTGGGAAATTGGAAAAATGCTTTTCCACCGATTATTTTGACTTGGGTTGTACGGTGTGAAACATCGCATTGACCTCATAGACGATAGACCATTTAAACAACCCTCTCGTAAGATACCACCGGGTTTGTATGGGGAGGTTCGTCAGCATATCAAAAAGATGCATGATGCAGGTGTCATAAGAGAATCGAGTAGTCCAATGTAGTGTTGGTACGCAAAAAGGATGGATCATTACGGTTCTGTATGAATACCGCATGCTGAATTCGCGCACTCGTCAGGATGCGTATATGCTCCCTACCTTTGACGATACAGCAGACAGCCTGATTGGGTCACGTTTTTTCCCTTTAAAACTGGACTTAAGGTCAGGTTACTGGCAAATTGAGGTTGAGGAGTCTGACAAACCTAAGACTGCTTTTTTCTGTTGGTAACCTGGGTTTCTTGGAGACCAACAGGATGGGTTTTGGTTTGAGTTGTGCTCCTGCGTGTTTTCAGCGTCTTATAGAGAAATGCATGGGAGATATGCACCTCAAGGAGTGTTTAATGCACTTGGACGACAAATGGATCTTTTCCCGGACCTTTGATGATCACTTAAACAGGTTAGAATAAATTTTCGCCAGACTAGTGAAACACGGCCTCAAACTAAAACACTAAAAATGTAAAAAAAAAAAGATAATAACACCAGTGACATACCTTGGACATGTTGTCTCTAAAAAAGGTATAGCGACAGATCCTGAAAAGTTGTCCGCTGTTAAGAATTGGCCTCCACCTGAGAATGTGAAGGAATTACACCAGTTTCTGGGGTTTAGCGGCTACTATAGACGCAGCCGCTTCATAAAGGACTTTTCTAAAGTTGTACAACCACTAAAAAACTCTTACATGGTCATGATTTGACAAGGAAATCAAAAACTAATTCCAAGTCTAAATCCAAGTCAAAACCAAAGCAAAAGGCTGAGTGGTTGTGGGAGGAACCACAGCAGACAGCTTTCGAAACTGTTAAAGAGAAACTGGTTAATCCCCCTGTTCTAGCTTATGTTGATTTCTCGAAGCCATTTATTGTCCATACAGATGCTTGTGCCCTCGGTGTGGGTGCTGTGCTCTATCAAAAGCAAGATGGCGTAGAGAAGGTAATTGCGCATGCTAGTCGCGGCTTAACACCCAATGAACGGAATTATCCGGCTCACAAGTTAAGAGTTTTTAGCTCTTAAATGGGCTGTCACCGACAAATGTCACGATTTTCTCTATGGTAATACGTTCCAAGGTTGTCATGGGCAATAATCCTCTTACTTATGTATTGGGTAAGGCCAAGCTGGATGCAAACAGTCACCGTTCGGTAGCTGCATTGGCCAATTTCAATTTTACCTTGCATTATAGACATGGGAAAAACAACGCTGATACGTATGGTCTCGCACGCATGTCTCAAATAAACTCTGATATTATCAAGGCTGTTTGACAATCTGCTGTCACTGTAGCATTGATTGATTGTGTAGTGGGTGAAGCTGTGCCTCATGTGGCCAGCGAGTGTGCAGTTTTATCCGATATACTAGGTACAATTGATTGGCAGAAAGAACAAACGGATGATCTAGACATAGCTAGAGTTGCAGAGCTCTTGAGAACCAGTTTTCATCCCAGGGGGAAAACAATCAAAAGTGAATCCCCATATGTCCAGAAACTGATGAGAACTTGGAATAAGTTGAGTCTCTACGATGGGGTTATGTATAGAACCGCTGCTCTAGATGGTCGAGATATGAAACAGTCACCAGAGAAATACCATTCGCTTGCCTAAAGGGTGTACATGATGACGCAGGTCATCAAGGTAAAGAAAGAACACTATGGTTGGCACGTCAGCGTTTCTATTGGCCAGGCCTAGGGAAAGATGTTGACAGAAAAGTTGAGGTTTGTGAGCAGCGCTGTGTTCGCCGTAAGAGACCAGTAAAGCCCGATGCTGAGTTGGTTCCCATTGAGACATCCAGACCTATGGAGTTAGTCTGTATAGACTTCCTTGGGGTGGATGCGTCCAAAGGTGGCAATGAAAATATGTTAGTCATTACTGACCACTTTACAGGGTATGCTCAGGCTATACCTTGTCGCAATCAGAAAGCGTATACTACAGGTAAGGCGCTTTATGAGCATTTCATTGCATTTTACAGCTTTCCTGGGCGATTGCACATTGATCAGGATCGTAACTTTGAGTCCAAAGTTATTACAGATCTCTGCAAGCTAGCAGGGGTTAGGACGACCCCACGATCTTATGTTCGGTTGGCACCCTTGCTTATCGGTAGATGCGTTTTTTGGTACTAACCCCGGTCAGTAGGGAGCAGAGGACCACTCCTCCCATGTTAGCAAACTGCGATAAAGGATGGAATATGCTAATAAAGCAGAGGCGTCAAAACAAGCTGCTCAGAACAAACACCGATACGATCGGTCTAAACATGAGTTGAGGTTGGCGATCGAGTCCTTGTAAGAAAGGTTGGCCTCAAAGGGAAATACAAACTGGTAGATCGATGGGATCGGGAACCCTATTTGGTTTCTTACGTACCAAATAGTGATATTCCTGTGTATGAGGTGAAGCTGGTATCTGGTAAGGGACCTCGAAGGACCCTGCACAAAAACATGCTTCTCCCATTTAACACAATGCCTGTGAAAGATCCCTCTTAACTGCGAAACCGTAAGGGAAACAGCAAAAGGTCAGTTCCCCCTCCTCATGCAAAACAAAACCAGGATCAGCATCATCATACTCAAACACAGATTCAGAGTCTGAGGATGAAGTCACCACAACCCTGAGGCTACGAACGCACCACCTGCAGCAAAAGGGAAATCCACCAGCTCCACAGCGAGGTTAAGAGATGTAAATCCTGATTCGGAGACAGTTGCTATAGCTGCTGATGAATCAGAGATGATATCGGTCATACATGAATCGGAATTCATTAGAACACCCAGTATTGTTAATCTGTCAATTCAGGACTCTGAGCTGTTCCATAGTGATTACACTGAAACCAGTAGACAGGAGGAGAATACTTCTGAACTCCAGAAGTTAGGAATGTCTCTGTAAACCCCCAGATCGCTATGGAAACTGGATATTTCCCTTACAGGCTGTTAGTGGCAATGGCAACGAGGTATTCGTAGAACTGTAGCAACACAAATTTAAATAAATATCCCAGTATTGTGTTTTAAATATCCATATATTGTTTAACTTTAATCAGTTTGGTCTAAGGGGACTGGTAGGGGTATCCCCAACCTTTCCACTGTTAGATCTGACAGAAATATGTGTGTTTTTGAAGAATAGTCTGTTTTTAACCAACAGTAGTGAACTCCAATGTATACATTGGGATGTATCAGTCGTACTTGTGAAAGTGCATCTGGGGGTGATATATATTGTCCCAATGGGATTATTTCATCATAATATGCAATATAAGGAGATTAGAACATAGGACGTCCGCATTTAATCCATTCCCCGAAAGGTGTTTATAACCTATCATTTGTAAGACTGATACTATTCAGTTATGTATACCTATATAATGGACCCTATATTTGGAAACTAGATTTTGCTTTAATTTGTAGGCTGCGCCTAGATGGTTTCAATATATTCAGTGTCAACATAGTATGCTTGCAAAATGTACCACCTAAGGTAATACCTTATGCTGGAACAATGATGTTGATTCGAACTGGTTTGCCATTACATTTAAATATTTTAGGAATAATGCTTATAATTGAAAAAAGCCTTGAGTCATATCAATCAACAGGGAAGTATGTAGACTGTGTGTACATATTTGTACATTATGTGTAATACTCAATACATAGGCCTGGCCTAGTCTGTCCATGTATGTTTACGTCACACCTGAGTGAGAGTATTCTCGTAGGCGCACGCGCAGCCACATTTCCTCACACACCACAACTCCTCATCCTATAGCTAGGGCACAGAGACGGACAGTCATTTACTGTGAGCTGAGACCTGTTAAGATAGACTAACATGATGATACAATTGTATTTAGTGTTCATTTTATCATTTGTGTCTATCTATCTATTAAACTATCGATTTGGATTCATGTAATTAATGATATATGTTAAAACCTACAATTGACTATTACATAGACTTAGAAGTATTTATATTGTAATTGTAGGCTTCATTTATACGGAATAAAGAACCAAAGAACCCTGACAAGCGTTGTTCACATGAATGGAAACAAGGAGCTTACATTAGTTTCGTATTTAAAGAAGAGAAAAGAAATGTCATGTTGTAATAAATTTGTCATATTTATGATTTCTTTAGCAAGATGATCATTATAAGCTCACTTTAGGTGAATGTCCAGACACGAAGCAGTTGTAAAAGGAGTTTACCATATCTTTGATTTCATGTTTGGGAAGATCAGTAGGAGTTTTTGTTAAGGGTAAAGCAACTTCAGAATATCTGAATATGAAATTAAAAAGTTAAATAAGCACTTTATCTCAATTCTTTGATAACACTTAGAAAAAGTTTTCTTTAATGGAATTAATAAATAAAAACAGCGGAGCGTGAAGGGGTGAACAGTCGGTTCCCATCGGAATACAAACTCTACTGTTTTCTACCTAATTCAGAAAAACATGTTTTTGTCAATAGTGTGATCATCTCGACATTTGTTTTTGTCGACCATTTGTTGGCCCTACTTACATATCCTGTGTTGATGGGCCGTTAAACATTTAATAATATATGTCTTGTTAAATGGTTAAAACAAAGAACGCAAGAAAGTATCGCAAATATATTATTTTATTTGAAAGCAGTTTTACGTAAATTAAACACATATATGCAACATGTTTTACTTTGAATGTATTGAGAGAAAAAAAACCCACCAAATTTTACCCCTCTGACCAAATAAATCCGAGATCAATCCAGTAGTCTCATAGCCAGCCGCAAAAGCGAGAAGAGAAATACAGGTTAAAATCAAGGATAGTGACTAATATATAAGCCACACTATCCAGAATAGCTGCTCTGTCATCACCGGTTTAGTCAGACCATTGGATGAAATATTTAGAAAACATACTGTATATATACATGTGTATGTTAGAATTACATTAAACATAAAATCGCCCGTTAGTTCGACACTATTGTTTATCGAAAAATAAGGAGTTTGTGATTGCAATAGACAGAAGTCAATAATGATATACTGTACGTATCTATGGCACAATACTAATGATCCATGTTTTCTGTCGAAACCAAACATTTCGCTACAACAGAGAAAGTTAATTACATTGAGATTGATTTCGGTTATAAATAAACGAAGGAATATTGTTTTTATGATAAAGATCTGTATTATTTAAAAATTGTAAATCATACACATATATACGGAAAAGTATGTAACGATATGAGAACGATAAATAAACCAGTTAAAACATATATACATGTTAGCTACTGTACTGTCCACTCATAACGTACTACATGTCGTCTTGACGTGTCTTTAACCCTTTCACCCGTATGTAACTTTAGTAGACTCCACGATGCATTGACCTGGATGAGTCCATTTTGGTCTTAAGTAGTTAAAAGGTTAAAGATAGTAATCCTCGAATACACATAACACTTTGGACGACACGTTCACATTCTACCTTACAGTGCTGTCTTCTAACATTGACGATTGTTTATTATTGCAAAATGTACAACCCAATACGAACACGTTATACTAAATACAACTATGGTTTTCTATGTCAATGATCACAGTATCATTTAGATACTTATGGCGTTCGGAATCTCATCGGGGTCCAACCAGGGGTATGTTGGATTTCGGTGATTATTCTTTTCTTTGATCGCAAGAGACAACTTTTTCAATTCATATCGGAATCTGAAATAGTGGAAACAACATGCCATTTTACTAAAACGTAATATTTTCATAACACTGTTTCCAAGTCCAGATAGAGATTTAAGTTCTAATCGTTAGGTTAGTTATTAAGTAATGTAAAACTGTTTCCAAGTCCAGATAGAGATTTAAATCCTAATCGTTAGGTTAGTTATTAAGTAATGTAAAAAAAAATTCAAGTCCAGATAGAGATATAAGTTCTGATCGTTAGGTTAGCTATTAAGTAATGTAAAACGGTTTCTAAGTCCAGATAGAAATGTAAGTTCTAATCATTAGGTTAGTTATTAAGTTATGTAAAACTGTTTCCAAGTCCAGATAGAGATGTAAGTTCTAATCGTTAGTTTAGTTATTAAGTAATCTAAAACTGTTTCTAAATCCAGATAGAGATTTAAATCCTAATCGTTAGGGTAGTTATTAAGTAATGGAAAACTGTTTCCAAGTCCGGATAGAGATTTAAATCCTAATCGTTAGGTTAGCTATTAAGTAATGTAAACTGTTTCCAAGTCCAGATTGAGATTTAAATCCTAATCGTTAGTTTAGTTATTAAGTAATCTAAAACTGTTTCTAAGTCCAGATAGATATATAAGTTCTAATCGTTAGTTTAGTTATTAAGTAATCTAAAACTGTTTCTAAGTCCAGATAGAGATATAGGTTCTAATCGTTAGGTTCGTTATTAAGTAATGTAAAACTGGTTCTAAGTCCAGATAGATATATAAGTTCTAATCGTTAGGGTAGTTATTAAGTAATCTAAAACTGTTTCTAAGTCCAGATTGAGATTTAAATCCTAATCGTTAGTTTAGTTATTAAGTAATGAAAAACTTTTTCTAAGTCCAGAAAGAGATTTAAGTTCTAATCGTTAGGGTAGTTATTAAGTAATGTAAAACTGTTTTTAAGTCCAGATAGAGATGTAAGTTCTAATCGTTAGTTTAGTTATTAAGTAATCTAAAACTGTTTCTAAATCCAGATAGAGATTTAAGTGCTAATCGTTAGGTTAGCTATTAAGTAATGTAAACTGTTTCCAAGTCCGGATAGAGATTTAAATCCTAATCGTTAGTTTAGTTATTAAGTAATCTAAAACTGTTTCTAAATCCAGATAGAGATTTAAATCCTAATCGTTAGTTTAGTTATTAAGTAATCTAAAACTGTTTCTAAATCCAGATAGAGATTTAAATCCTAATCGTTAGGGTAGTTATTAAGTAATCTAAAACTGTTTCTAAGTCCAGATAGAGATGTAAGTTCTAATCGCTAGGTTAGTTATTAAGTCATGTAAAACTGTTTCTAGGTCCAGATAGAGATGTAAGTTCTAATCGCTAGGTTAGTTATTAAGTCATGTAAAACTGTTTCCAAGTCCAGATTGAGATTTAAATCCTAATCGTTAGTTTAGTTATTAAGTAATCTAAAACTGTTTCTAAGTCCAGATAGAAATGTAAGTTCTAATCGCTAGGTTAGTTATTAAGTTATGTAAAACTGTTTCTAGGTCCAGATAGAGATGTAAGTTCTAATCGTTAGTTTAGTTATTAAGTAATGAAAAACTTTTTCTAAGTCCAGAAAGAGATTTAAGTTCTAATCGTTAGGGTAGTTATTAAGTAATCTAAAACTGTTTCTAAGTCCAGATAGATATATAAGTTCTAATCGCTAGGTTAGTTATTAAGTAATCTAAAACTGTTTCTAAATCCAGATAGAGATTTAAGCTCTAATCGTTAGGTTCGTTATTAAGTAATGTAAAAAAAAATTCAAGTCCAGATAGAGATTTAAGCTCTAATCGTTAGGTTCGTTATTAAGTAATGTAAACTGTTTCCAAGTCCAGATAGAGTTTTAAATCCTAATCGTTAGTTTAGTTATTAAGTAATGAAAAACTGTTTCTAAGTCCATATAGAGATATAAGTTCTAATCGTTAGTTTAGTTATTAAGTAATCTAAAACTGTTTCTAAATCCAGATAGAGATTTAAATCCTAATCGTTAGTTTAGTTATTAAGTAATGAAAAACTGTTTCTAAGTCCAGATTGAGATTTAAATCCTAATCGTTAGTTTAGTTATTAAGTAATGTAAAACTGTTTCCAAGTCCAGATAGAGATTTAAGTTCTAATCGTTAGGTTAGTGATTAAGTAATGATGACTCATCCTGAGATGTATCTTTTTGCTTAACAATCGTAAAATGTTAGAACAATATAGTATTATATAACCTAAGACAAATGAGAGTGGGACTTACAGTTGATACAAGCAACAAGATATCAGAACAGCAGGAAATGGGTTATACACCCCCAGAATGGCAATAGAACATCAAAAACAACAAGTCACACAGAATTTGATCTCATTCAGGGTTTTCTTAAAAACAGAAGACTTTCTATTAGATATTCTTACGTTACGTGTATATTGAAAACTTGAAATAAAAGATACCACAATGGCCTCTTCCCTCCAAAGATTAATATATTGATATTAACTAAATACTATTTACAATGATACACTAATGGCAATCTCACTACTAAACTCGATGAGAAACACGGCATCCCCTACGCATGGAGAGTTGATGCCAAATTTAATTCTCTACTCCCCAAGATGCAGTTATAAATATTGGACCACTAAACGTGATGGGTTCTCTTGTTAAGATACCTTATATTCATATTCATGACTGGACCTACAACCTTGAAATTTCATTTTCCAACATTATTACACTCATGTCTGTTGGCGTTTTAGTTGATGTGGTCTACATACTATCTTAGGTGTGCCCGGGGAAGACGGATGGGAAATAAAGAGGGGCACAGTTTTGGAATCCTACAGTCTACATGAAAATCCTGCAACTGAACTTAACATAGGTTTGGTCAACCAGGGGCCCAATCAATCTCATACTATCATCAATATTGTATTTTATTTTGGCCTTTGGTGTACTTTTCACAAAATAGGCCTCAAAATAATTTACAACCATATACTTATATCGCAAATGTTCTTCCTTTGAAACGAAAATTATCGTAATTAAACAACAGCGACAGTCCTGCAGATTGTTTAAGAGTCGAAAAGCAGACAATTGAGAAATATTGTTGGGAAGAGGGTGTTCAATATTAATCAAGAGATCTTTTGAATTCTTTAAAATCCACATTCTATTCATTCTAGTTCTGGAAAAGTCTTATCACTGGGCTGCGGTTTAAGAATGAAAGAAATCTCTATTGTTGATACATGTTAGACAGACATATTTGTATTTCAAGTTGTATGTATTATTGTGATATATATGTATTTTAAGTTGTATGTATTATTGTGATATATATGTATTTTAAGTTGAATATATTATTGTGATATATATGTATTTTAAGTTGAATATATTATTGTATTTAAGTTATATATATTATTGTGATATATATGTATTTTAAGTTGTTGTATATATTGTTGTGATATATATGTATTTTAAGTTTTATATATTATTGTGATATATATGTATTTTAAGTTTTATATATTAATGTGATATATATGTATTTTAAGTTGTATATATTATTGTCATATCTCAATAAAAAAAAAACTACTGTGAGCTACTTACTCTTCAACAACCTCTACAGCTTTGGGATCAACTATGTAGCTGATTTCAAAGTCGCCGAGACTGTTTGTTCCCTTGTCACTAAGAATTTTGGTGATGATCATGGTGTCCAGTGTGGTAGGCTTGTCCGGCAGGGCTGCCAGCACGCACTCCTCTTTCAAAGGCGACTTCATGAAAAAGTACAGTTTTAACAATAACTTTTCATTAACTTTGATTTACTAAAAATGGAATTGGTAAAAAAAAATCAATTTCAGAAATCGAGGGATTTAATATCTTTGTTTTGGCTGAGTATTATTTTCCTAACTAATGCACGTGATGACTGTGATATCATTATTCTGCCTAGGAGTACTATGCAGTGTGTACCTTGTCCGTGGGGGGTCTGCCGTTCATTGCGGCAGGGTAGGCTGGAGGAAAGCCATACTGGTCATATTGGGCGAAATTCGTAGCTGCGTGAGCGACGCTGCACGTGAAAATGACGCTGGTTAAACATTTGCCTAGCTGATCGAGAGTCTCAAATGTTCCATTTCCCGGTATACCCTTAAACATGAAAGGGTACGTAATTATTATTTTTACAAGGTATGTAAGTTACGTTTTGTCGGCATATCATCTTTAAGGAAACAAAATTGGGTAAATTTAAACCATTATTTGTTGTCAATGTCAAAACAACATGTATGTCTTATTGATGTAACTGATGTAAGTGGATATCATGTAAATCCATGTATACACGATTTAAAGAGAGACTATATACAAAATTACAATATGCCTTTGCAAATATGAACCACTTTTTATAATAAATATGGTTACTTATTTTACTGCATACCTCTAGAGCGTAGAATAGCCCTGTTTTACTGCATGATTTAAAGAAGATGAAATACATCAAAAATATGTTTTGGTAATGATTCCTATGATATGATTTATCCATTAAACATAATTTTAGATACAAATTGATAACGAATGAAAGGAGACATCATGCTAAAAACTATGTAACTTCCTGTCCATTCAAGCGCTGCATGCATTCTTAATCAAAGCGTATATTGAAAAGAAAGGATGCCCAGTCGTCCCCGTTCACACGTGCTGCACGTGCTACATATGTGTATACCTGCATTCCACAGCCTCCCTCCGACACCGGTTTCACAAGCTCTTGGGCCCAGCCTTGTACTTCCTTGTCGGTCTGTATCTTTTTTGGTGAATCTACATCATGAATAATTTGTAAATTTTGACATTGATACCATAGAAATGAAATGAAAATGAAAAATTAAAGGAATCTGATGAACAATAAGTCACTAAACCTTGACAGCAGCATGCTACAAAAACCGCGTTTGTTTGCATAAATGGACTTTGAATGTCCAAAAGGAATAACAATATCAATACTTGTTTTCGTTGTAATTTACTTAGGCCAAGCTGGGATGCTATTAGATCTTTCAAAACAAGCAAGCTTCATACCGTTTAGCACCTTTGTTTGCGCTATTCTGTTTAAGCTTAAACCATAGCATAAACAATTTAGGGAAGTTACATTTTAAAGCCAGCTACCTGGTATGCTACAAAAGTCGAGGATGTTTGGTTAATAGTCAACTTCATTACATGGTTTAAAACAGCCAATTATATATGTTGAACGGTATTTGTAAAACAATATGAACATAACTTTACTGACGAAAATATATTTATATTGGTGTACTTATAAAAGGTCCAATAATAAATATATTAGAATGCTTAAATTTAAAATTTGGTTACGACTTTATACAAGTGGCAGTTTCGCAGGCACGTGCATATCATGATACTCCTATCTTTTGCTAATTTGTACAATGTGATTCTATTTGGCTGACCTTGTTGACCATTTATGCTAATTTTTACCGTGTGATTCTATACGGCTGACCTTGTTGTTTTGATTGGCTGTAATTGATTGAAAGGTTTTTGTGAGCAAATTGTCAACGTTCCGCCATTATTGATCAATCTTGGTAATATTATATTGAAGTCACGTGGTAGCTGACAGTTGTCAGTACAATATATCATTGTATGTAACTAAATAAATGATGGACCCTAAGCGAATTGCATTGAACAACACATGGTGTACGTGTATCGGGTTATCCCGTGACTTCATTACACTATGACGAAGAGTGAGTAATATAACCGCACGTTTACACTAGTTTTACAACGTCATTCTCTTAAATCTTAAGAATTTAATGTGTATGGTGTTAATTTGCTGTTTTAGGGTACAAAACAGCTATCCGTACAACAACAGTGTAATAGTAGGAAGGCTATAACGGGACACTCCCGAGTCACTCTTTACTCCTGCGCTTATCTATCATTTCAGTTTCATGGCAAATAAGTTGAAGTAGTGATTTTGAATTTCCAGATAAAATCTGCATATTTCTCTCTTTTAATAATTCTAAAATATTTTATCAATACCCTTCAGATCCCTTAGGAAGTATTCTGTATGTCTGTCAATGGGCTTATGGGTCATACAGTTTAATCGTTTACAATTAATTATTGGTACAACAAATGACAAAAGCACAAGAATAAAGCTCTAATCAGTTATACAAGGATTCAATCGACATTACTAATCACAACCAGATCCCCTAATACAAACCTCCTACCACGGACTTAGATAATCTAATTCCGTGCTCCTACATATATACCACACGCTTCATTGCCTAACTTAATCACTATTCAGCCCCAAGACACAACAGTGACCTTGTCTGACACTGTTACGTAACAAAGTCTACAAAATGACACTATTGACCATGAAAACGAAACTAATTGATTATCACAACAGCGATCATAAAATGTGAAGATAAAGTCCGTTATATATATATATATATATGGCTATCTGTACATCATACAACACAGCAACCGAGAGCTAAAATAAATTAAGGCGTAGACAAATGCGACGTAATATAACCCACAGAAAAGTCATTTTATGGATGAATGCATTCTGGTGGTTAAACACAAGGATGATTCATATATATATTTTTTTAATTTCTATTTTTTTAAAACTAAATTAGCAGATTTCTCATAATAATCAAATAACACCAGTAATTGCTTTTTTTTAACTGTTAAATGTTACGGTTTTAAATGGCGGTGTGGCCTACATTCTTGCTTTGTATTTTGCTGTTTCTTCGTGTGTCAAACTTCTTAACTTAAACTTGACGTTGTAATATATCACCCATACCTTCGGCTGGTGTCCTAGTGATAGACGCTCTACACGAATTTCATAGTAACCACCTCATGTTGGGAAGTAAATAGAGCTGTTTTTGACATACTGATACACGAATATTAGTGTTACACTCTATCGAAGGGAGCTGACATAAATATACTGACTGCTTAACGCGTCATGTTACATAAGATACATATATGTACTGATATGATTTAATCCAAAGTCACTCATTAAGAAATCTGCAAAATATTTGTAGCCGACTTTAGAAATTCAGTAACTATTGTCAGACAGTTCTCATGTTTACAAATTTCATTTGCATGCAAGATCCAAGAAACTGAAAAGTACACGTGTGCGTGTATGAGTTTGTGCATGAGTGCGTGTATGAATTTGTGCATGTGTGCGTATATGAGTTTGTGCAGTAATACCGTGCTATGTACTTGTGGTTTAACAGTAATACAGTGCTGTATACTTGTAGTTAAACAGTAATACCGTGCTATGTACTTGTGGTTTAACAGTAATACAGTGCTGTATACTTGTAGTTAAACAGTAATACCGTGCTATGTACTTGTAGTTAAACAGAAATATAGTGCTTTTTACTTGTAGTTAAACAGCAATACAGTGCTGTATACTTGTAGTTAAACAGTAATACAGTGCTATGTACTTGTGGTTTAACAGTAATACAGTGCTGTATACTTGTAGTTAAACAGTAATACCGTGCTATGTACTTGTAGTTAAACAGTAATATAGTGCTGTTTCCTTGCAGATTTACAGAAATACAGTGCTATATACTTGAAGTAAAAGAGTAATACAGTGCTGTATACTTGTAGTTTTACAGAAAAACAGTGCTATATGCTTGAAGTTGTATAGTAAAACAGTGCTGTATACTTGTAGTTTTACAGAAATACAGTGCTATATGCTTGTAGTTTTACAGTAATACAGTGCTGTATATTTGTAGATTAACAGCAATACAGTGCTATATGTTTGAAGTTTTACAGTAATACAGTGCTATTTACTTGTATATTTACAGTAATAAAGTGCTGTAAACTTGTAGTTTTACAGTAATACAGTGCCGTATACTTGTAGATTTACAGCAATACAGCGATAAATACTTGTAGATTTACAGCAATACAGTGCTTTATACTTGCAGTTTAACAGTAAAAACTGCGTTACAGTTATGTATATATTTCTCTACTTACAGGGATACAGTTCTGTAATTTGTAGACTTACCGTAATACAGCACTAGGTAATTGTTGACGTATTTGCTAAGGATGTTGTAAAGTGGTAAGGCATCCTCGCGATAATGGTATCCAGGTAAGACGGTTTCATCTAATACCTGTAAATGTAAGCGTATTCGGGTAAAACGTTTGTCATTTAATACAAGTAGTGGTTCAATACAATATATTGTCTATACTATCGCTGAATTGTTTTCAACTTAACTTGCGTTAATGTTTATCATATATTGTATTTTATAACTAAAATAGTAATTAATTATAAGATTAATTTACTCCTCTTCTTTCAAGGTCGTTCGGCAGTGTTCCGTCAACATCCATTCTCCAGTTACCACACCTGCAATATACAGACTAAATTATTATTTAAATGAATCAGAAAACAAAACAGTCATCAAGTCAATAATATGTAAAGCATTAATAATGCATAAACATCGACCGAACATGATCTATACTGGTTTGTTATTTCATATTAACATATGTAATTAGTTTCTGGTTACAAATGTCATGCATTGTTGCTCCTTAAGTGTATACGTGATTGGTTGTACGTACTGTCGCGTTACAATCTCAAACATTCCGAGACGTCCGATTGACATTGCCTTGTCCACCCATCCTCCCGGACTCACCAGCTTCCCGAGTGCTCGTCTGAAACATCAGGACATCAGCGATGGAATAGAAAGAGAATGGACAGAGCTTTACATGTATGAACGTCCAGTGCTATGTAAATGTGCCCCCTTCGTATACTAACATAGTTTTGTTGTGGTTTAACATTATAATCACTCGTGTGTTAATGCATGATCGAACAGAAATTGTATTGTTTCAATGATAACTAAGCATACAAACACTGACTTATATGCCCCGTGCCACTGACAAAGTCTGCAACTAGGAATTGGAACCTGTTTTTTGTCGGTACGAAAAACCTGAAATATATCGTTTTTGAAAATAAAATAAACGACCTAAAAAATGATTAAATACAAGTGCAACAAAGCCACACCAGAGAGCTACAGTATATGATGATTGGTAGTTCCTTCTCCCAGTCCCCTATACAATTCCCCCCCCACCCCACCCAAAACAAAAAATACAGGGGAGGTTGGTAGGACAAACTAGTATCTAGTGTTCGGCCTAAAGGGGAATGAGGATCCCTGAATTACATCGGCGACGTTAGAGGCCAATACATTAGAATAGTAAATAAACTGCAAGAGCAGTCAGATGAAAGGCAGTGAAAGCAGTAGAAGTGTATTATACATTTTGATCAGCAAAAATATATAGAGCATTTTACAAGTCATATAGATCGACCTGTTAAGTAAAACAAGATGACCAAAAGTAAGTAAGATAAGTAGTTTTATAATTGCATACGTGTTAATAGCCAGTAGGTAAAGCGAATGTGGGGCGAGCAGCTTGAAGACCGGATGTGACCTGGACAGGTTCCGGTTCGTCACCACAGCAACACCCTCCATCATCAAGTGTGTTGCACCTGTGCAGATATAAATAATATTACCAACAAAAAATCCAAAAAATATTCTGGCAGCACGCATTAACTGAAATAAAATATCATGATGTTAATACGACGGTGAGTGTAACATCATGTGTCAATACGCCTTTAAGCTTGGCTTGGCGATATGAGCTATAAGATCAACACAATACTGTTATTTCTCAGACACACCCCTTCAAGTGACCAAGCACTACACTGGTATTTCTCAGACATACCCCTTTAAGTGACCAATCACTACACTGTTATTTCTCAGACACACTCCTTTAAGTGACCAAGCACTACACTGTGATTTCTCAGATACACTCCTTTAAGTGACCAAGCACTACACTGTTATTTCTCAGACACGCTCCTTTAAGTGACCAAGCACTTCACTTTTATTTCTCAGACACACTCCTTTAAGTGACCAAGCACTACACTGTGATTTCTCAGACACACCCCTTCAAGTGACCGATCACTACACTGTTATTTCTCAGATACACTCCTTTAAGTGACCAAGCACTACAATGTGATTTCTCAGACACACTTCTTTAAGTGACCAAGCACTACACTGTTATTTCCCACATTTACCGAAACAAGTTAACATTTATATAATACCATTTGCAACCATACATACATATGTATCCTTATCAGTTAACATATTAGCATTCCTGATTCAATGTTTGGTAATTGAACATTTCGACCTAACAAACATCGATGAGCTATTCCGTCTCGTACCTACCCAGATGAGTAAATGATTGGTGAAAGGAACAGTCCGCATTGTTAAACCAGAGTTTCGCTGTAAGCCAGGTGTACTCTGGATCTGTGGGCAGAAACACCTGTAAACAAAACATCATGTTGAGATAAAAGACATGTAGAAGGGTTATACCTTATTTGTTTTAATTACATTCTTCAAGGGCACTTTCTTATATATTAAGATAGTCTAATTTTCAGAATGGACGAGTTGACATAAAACTGATGTATCCATAATTAAATTTAAGATTATATTTTAATTGTTGATTATTTCATGTAAGTCTTACTGGATTATCCTGTCCTGGTTTCTGTTTGAGCTGTATGGCGACTGGCATCAACTTCTGATCTTTATTGACAAAAAACAATGCAATGGGTGCACAGATCTGAAAAATAAGGCCCGCACTTAGAAGTGACTTGACGAAAGCAAACAACAGTTTTATACTTGATAGTTGTAATATTATAATACTTGTATCAACAGTATGTCAGTATATGCACTTTCACATTCAGATTTCAACGACGAATTGATGTGGCATTGTCGTATAACTCGAGCCTGAAAATGGTAGAATGAATTAATGGTATTGATACGAACATGGTATAGCGACAGATCTCTTTACGGACGTAAACGGTGATATAATAATTGGCCACATCAGACAGTGTGTTGGTGGGTAAGGCATGGTTAAATAGACAGATACACCGTTCTTTAGAGTCCTAATTGTATTTTAAATATTGAACGGTGCCTTTAAAATCAAGCGTCGGAAAAAAAGTGTTTTATTGAATTTCTAAAGATAATTGCAGCTTTAAATTGCTTTTGAAAGGACGCTTTATTGCATCTACAAAATATATATGTAACTAATAACGCCAATTAAAAGGAGATTATGTATTGCCGACAACAAGGCTTGATTGCAGATAAATATCGGGTAACTTAGTTATGTACAAAGGAATAAGCCGAGTAAAGATAGTGTATAGTGTTTGAATATTTCGAAACTATTTAGTACTGTTTCAAGTCTAGAAATGCCAAATTTGTGGTATCGGTAGTGAACGTGCTTGTAGTTACTAGTGTATGAGTGCTTTAGTGCTTTCGGTATTATACCTGATTTTACCAGTCTAGAAATACGATAAAAGTATATTGCATGAAGTGCAACTTGGCGATATTTACCAATGCTGATGTTGTGGTTTCAGGAAAGTTATGCCTGTTATGCTGTAAGTTTAGAAATGTTTGTTGTTGTGATTCAATCATTATTCTAAAACATTGACACAAATATCTACCATTCTGCCTCCCGAACATGGAATGTCCTCGAGAATCTTGTAGTCAATGAAGAAGAGACGCTTCGCATCCATTGCTTGCTGCAAAGTGAGGCCTTCTATGAGTGGCTTTGCCATGTCATCAGTCACTGCCAAACTGACACAGAATAAATAACATTGACGTTAAATTCAAACTTCCTTTATATGCGAATTCTTATTGACATATTAACGAAAAACATCTTTACCGCTATGGTGTGGGCTAGAAGATGCTATGGTGTACATGTGGCCTAGAAGATATATTGACAAAATGCACGTGTTAATATTTCCAAAACAAAATCAAAACATTTTCAGATATTTTAGAAAACAGGATAACATAACTGCTATCAGTTAAAAAGTATTAAAACGCCAAAATGTATATTATTGCATAATTATAAGGAATACATCTGGTGAAGTTATTTACTTGGGCGGGATGACCGTACAGAGACGTATTACGGAGTGATTGACCTTCGTCAGTCTCTGGCTTCCGAAATATTCATCCTCCTGCCAGTGCAGTGCACTCTGAAACACAACACGTTTACACGTCAAACAATGCATTGACGCACAAGATCGCGGAACAAGATAATTTACTTTCAAAATCTCCGAACAACGTAATGTATTTGACTAAACATATGTAATCTATGCCCTGGAAAATGTATTTATTTCAATATCAATTATCACTTAAACTTACGTTGGGTAGAAATAGACTCTCCTTGGTATACACATTTTTGAGATCATCAAGGTTGTTCCATTCACCGGTGAAGTATTCCTGTATCTTTGAAGTTAGCTTCAGGGTAATTTTCTTTGACTGTATATCCCACTACAATTAAAGCAGTGCCTTCAGTTAGTATTGTCATTGAGAAGCTCCATCAAAGAGACATTAAGGTAGATATTACAATTAATGCTTCATGTATTTACATCAATTGTCTGCCTGAATACAAATGATATCATTAAATGAAAAATCATCTCTCATACATACTCGCAAACATACTGGTTACCACCGTACGTGTAGAAATTACTCAACGTTTCAGTAAAGTGGCGTTAAGATTAGGTAGATCAATGTACGTTACATTTCAGTTGAGCATGGCTATAACGTGAACACTCTGAGATATATATCTACTGGGCGTATGAACACATCTAGACTAGACGGTCACAACATATCAATCTCGTTAGTTTGAAATTTTACAAGTATATCCAAAACTGTACAAAATAGGCAGAAAAATATATTCATACGGTTTAAATATTGTTTATATGGGGTAAGGTGTATCGTCATCTCCATTTAAAGAGGGCAATTCTTGTTTTTAGAAAATCGGCTCACTATCGGTTTTGTTTTAATTGATGTGTAAAGTAAGATGTATCCAACGAGATATTTCAGCTCTTACGTGTGTCATTAACTTAGCAGGGCCTGACGTTTTAATTAAATCTAATTCATTAATTTCCTCTTTACGTTTACTTTTATATGCTATTTTATGTCTTGATCACAGTAGAATTAGATTATTCAACGTGGGGCTGATTGGTCATACGTTTTTACTGTGTTCTGGAGATGATTGCCGTACTGACTGCAGGAAGTATCTCGAACAGCAGCAACACGAGTATCATTGGTCCTGCTTTACGTGTATATTTGGAGAGATTTGACGTATTCTATATTTCTAACACTTTAACTATTTGATAATAGTGCTGATACTTTGACAGAACACATAAGGTCAATACACGGAACATACTTTATAATCATCGGAGAAGTTCTCGTCGGGCGGTAGACATTTCACCTGAAAAAAGCAGGAAGAACATAAAGATGCATGCATCAAATATGACTGGAAACATTACATATATGATAATAAAGCTTGCCATTTATAAACAGGACATTTAAAGCGCCATGTATGAAAAACTAAGACGCTTTACAATTAATATTTTGCGACAAAGAATTTTGACTTCAATGGTAGCCTTACGGAAATCCGGCAGTTTTATGTAACTAACGTAGGCTTATCATCGGTAACTAAATGCTAAATAAAAAAAATCAAACATTGCGTCGATTTTCATGTATATGTTGACAGTAATTGTTATTATGAAAAGGAAAGGTACATCCCAGATCTACAATATACCTGTCCGGGCATTCCAGGAGACTGCGCTTCTATTTCATACAATTTTTTCATCTCGACTAGTTCCATCTCGCGTTGATCTTTGAATGGGTCGGAGTCAGACGGAAGTGACGTATCAAGGTGACGTATGCGGTAGTGATAATCCGCTTTAATCCACCGATAGAAGGGGAAGATGTATTTACGCCCAGACTTTCTACACAACACTTCGACTGTGTTTAAATGCCACTCGTCGTAAACCCCGGCCGAATCTCGCCACAACTCTATGTGGTCAATATGGTCGAGTACTGTTGCAGTTACCGAGAACGAGTCTTGTCGTCCCCTTTCAAAGTCGTTCCTGAAAAAATTATCCAATTTGATGACGTCAGTGCTCGTACTGCCGTCTCCACTGTGGAAACGCACCGATACATTGGCATCTGTCCCAGCATTCTTCTTGTCTCCCGTGGTAACCCACACCGTGTGGGTTGTAAACGCCATACTGGTCAAAATATAAAAACAATATTCGTATTATGCATGTTGCTGTTTCCAGTGATACTATTACTATTCCTGTGTAAATAACCATTGTCTTAGCTAGCTAACTGATTATTTAGCTGTTAATATTAAGGTTCCTTGTTAAACAAATCACAAATCCAAAGTTGTAACAATTCAGTTTCAGTTATTTTACTTACGCTGAGATAATGTGTTTTTAATCTGAAGCATTTGTTTCCCTGGTTTTAATATGATGTTAATTAGTAATAAGTGATTGTTGCTGGATTTGTATGCTATGCATTACGATCACACCTATTTTCCGTGTTCGGTGTGATGTTTATCGCCGTTAACGTTTTGATCTTGACTCGAAGTGATGTCTATTACCATTAAACAATTGTTTTCCTGACTCGGTGTGGTGTGTGATCCCACTGTAACATGAAGAGTAATAGTGTGTTCGAACCCGCAGATCCTAGACTTCCTAGTGAAATCTGGACGCTTTACCACTGAGCTAAAGGGAAATTCCCTCTAGCGCGACGCTAGAAGGCGACCGTAATTCTATGTACAATTAAAATCTGCCGTACTACTCCTCCTTTTAAATGTGTTCGCCTTCGAATTTCGCAAAAACTCCAGGTTCGAACAACCTGTCATCATAGGGAGGGCCACGTACACCATTTGTAACAGGAGAGAGAGTAGTGTGCTCCCACCGGATCGAACTATAGATATCCTGCCCTACTTTATGTATAGTGCGTGTTTGGTTTCCTGGCTTGGTATGGTAGGGTTATTCATTACAATTCAGCAGTCGGGAAAATATAATGAAATATTACTTCAAATCAGTTTTAGTTCTGCAGTGTGAGACAACGCACGAGTAATTTTTAAGTGTTTAACCAATACAATTTGGAATATTGCATTTTTTTTTGAGTCACATAGATCAGGTTGCCTGTATCTATTTAAAAAAAATATTATTTTGATCCGAAGCTTTAATATCTAGAAAAAGCAGCGAACGGGTTGATGACCTTTTCAATATGAAAAATAACAGTCTGACGATTTTGTAAAGAAGTGACTCCATGGTCATATTACATTTTCACGGCGCCATATACATTGAGCAGGAGTTTTTAATAAAAACAATCTTTACTACCAGAACGAATATAATTTTAAAGACAAATTGTTGTTAGAAGTAGAAGATTTCATTGTTTCCCAGTGAATTCTGTATCAACAGTTCCTCATTTGACTCAAAACACAAAGTACTATAATATTTTCACGATTTGTTGAAAACTTGTATTACACTTGTGAAAATGACATTCAGCGAGCAACTCTTAGATGTATATCTTCCACGTTTATCCGCAGCTTTAAAAAATATTTCATTCACCAGCTTCAAAATTATATCTGTTATTTACAGTAATGTAACAACCTATGAGTTCAAAATGAACTTCATGTAAATGGTGGTATGTTACCTTAAATGTTATCAGGGGAATTGACTGTGTTATGTCACCTTTTTGGGAAGTTTCTGAATCGGGATGGATCAATAGAATATGAATAGAGTGTTAACAGAGTATAAAAACACGGTAATTAATATTTTACATAGTGAAACGAAAAATAATCTTACAAACAGTTATAGTATGACTTGAAGCATTTTTATTGAAATTAAACTGAAATATTTGGAATATTTGTGTGCACTCTAATGATGTAATATTGGACGTAGGGCTGCCTTTGTGAGTCCATAAACATCCAGTACTATATGCTGTGCATGCTTAAATCCTAAAGATCAATGTGTTCCGTACTAATAGCTGGTAATATTGTTTATCATAAAGCGATGTCTTGCGTTAACATTCCTCCTTGTTTATGCCGAATGACCTTAATGATATTACTGGCACACATGCTAACAACATAAGGTGAATCAATTCTCAATGTTAATAAAAATATGACAAAAAAATCTGTTTGCAAATCTATCGATGTATCGTTTATATTTACTTAGTTGTTTGTGCTACAATATATTTGTCAATAATATTAATTGTAATGATGTAGAACAAGGCCGTGTAGCAGTACTACGGTGTCATGCTGTCCTGTCACCATGCAATGATTGTAATGTCAGTTTTTGTTTCACCGTTTCAACCAACGTAAACGTTTTGTTAGCACAGTTTTACAATGAATCGACTATGTGTTTAACTTGCCCACTAGAACTCCCGTTTATAAATGGCTGATACAGACCAAGTACTGCAAAGCAAAAGTTATCTCAGAAAGTGTGTTGTATGAAAGACATGTAAATCGCAGGTGAATATTTAGGTGAAAATGCAGCATTTATATGAAACAGTATATAATTGACTTGTCATTGTTTAATAAAACAACACCTTCCTTTTGTTGTTAAATATGTACAATTGTTAGCACTCGGAGAACACCCAACCCCCTCTGTTTTACATTGATGTGTTCAGATGTAAAGCATCAAGGACTCCACGTCAGCGTTAATATATAAGCATACTGATGAGTAGCTGTTATTAATAAATTATGAGATCATCCTTGTATGAAATTGGACTGGATTATATATGGTTGGAGGCAAATCATAATAATCGATTGACACGAAAGGCTTGTTCTCGTTTCCCCCACTTTTTAAAATAACATGGGGGGAAGAATGTTGTTAGAAGGATTATAGTCTGTTTCTACAATGTAAGTAGTATGGGCAGTATTTACCTGTGTTTTTACCTGTGTTTACCTGTGTTTTACCTGTGGTTAACCCTTCTATCTAAGGTGGTGTTTTATCATACTAAATTTAATAATACATTATATAAGGGTTTTTTCAGATTTGTAATGACAAATGTTAAAATTTAAATTATTTAAATATTAATCATATATATAAATATATATATTCAGTATTAAATATATCCATTTTGTAGTCCTTGTGCTGCTGATATGATAAGATGAAATGTGTTATTTCATTTTCTATTACTTTAAAAATATTAATATAAATAGTTCTTAAATAATCTTTATTATTGTAACATTTAATAAGATGGCTACATTACTTTGTACAAAATGTAAGAATGTAATGTGTGACTATAAACTAAGAGTGTGGTGTTTAACAGTTAATTAATCAGTTAATTGATCAGTTAATTGATCAAAATTCCTAGATGTAATAAGTATCTTATAACTATCATAAAAATCATTGAACATCTATAATTATCCAAGCTCCGGACCGACGAATGGAATGATGTCAGCGAGAGGATTGTCAAGCGTCTACCGACCTTCTACTCAATGCACTCTAGTCTTTCATTCTTTGGAATGATGGACGCAGACACCATAGTTACCAATGACCACCCGATACATTGACCTGGACCGATTCTGGACCAAGACGACTGCCGGGGAACAGTTCCTGCTTTTTGATGATGAAGATGACTCGCGCATCATCAGCTTCGCTACTACGGACAACCTCTTCGACCTTGCCAATGCTGACAACCTCTACTGTGATGGAACTTTCTTCACATGNCTAATATGCAGTGACGGTTGAATGTTTAAAAATTGTAATATAATTGAAATGTAATCATTATGTATAAGTACATACTTTGTATGTTATGTGATGTAATGCAACTTAATTTGGAATGAAATAAAGTTTATATTAAGTAGTGAAATACTCGATTGTGAAATCTTATGTAGTGCTGTTATATTCTATATCATCTGTTTAAAAGTGTAATGTAAATATTTGACTGTAAACTCGACATATGTATAAGTATAAAAAAATATATCGATTATATATAAAGATATTTGAACCCCAAAAAAGTATTAAAACCTTATTTATACCCAACATATACAACAAAGCTACAAGTCACACAGGTAACTTTCACACAGGTAAGTTAATTACCTGTGGGGTAAGTATGAAACAGACTATAATTGGTTTGCCATTGTCTTCCTAAATCAACACTTTCCTTTGTTATATAAAAAGTGGGGGAAACGAGCACAGACATGTTCACGCTTGGATGAACAATAGAAATGTTAACTTCAAGACAGTATAAGGGTAAGATGGGGGAAATGGAGTATAAACAAGTGTGATGTTATTGTTCAGTAGCTATAGAATGACACTCAATTTATATTTTGACTCCCTCATTTCAACATACACAAAAAGGCACTTAATTTAGGAAAATGTTTTTATCAAACAAAAATTTGATGCTAAATCGCATGAAAAATATCCTATTAAAAACAAAATATCTTATTAAATACTTACTCACAATTTAAGACATAATTGTATTTACATCAGAAGGTTCTTCAATAGCTTTAACCGTCTTAATTGAAAGAAAGCAAAGATACAAGTGACGTTGTCGTCTTCGAAATCATTTTTGCCCCAACGAATATGTGTAAGTAATACCTGAGAATTAACACAATACTCTGTGTGTTCTCCTTCTCAAACTCACAACGTGTTGTATCGAGGTCTACATTCCTACCATAGTTTACATTGCAGTCGGTTATCTTTTGAAGCCTACAGGTAAAACTTGACGTGAGAAGGAGGTGTTGGAATTTGACACTAGTGAACCCAATTAGGTTGTCGGCAAGATAAACAATACATACACATAGGTAACAGGTTAAGTCAAAACCATTAATAAAATTTAACTTTTCCTAAAACAGCATACAACTCGAAAATGTAATATATCAAACATTTAAGCCCGAATTGTATAACATATTTCGAAAACTTTCAAAATTCTGGTTATGATTAGAAATAAATAATAGCAATTATGAAACAAAATATGAAGTTACTTTTTTGCGTTGTTGCAGTCAAACAACCCCTGAATGATAACCTACTAACAGTTCAAGGATAATAATCATTGGTTTATACCTCGTGTGTGTGCCACCACTGTGTCATGCTTATGTTTCACGGTTCGGTAGATAACTAGCGTCATGAGTTAACTATTCAAATACCTTATTTTTACACTTACTATCTATCTTCTCGGACTACTTGCTGTATAGGAAAGTGTTTAATGTTATTCATTTATACAGTTTCCTATTATTCCATTTGTCGGGGGTATTGTGTATGGTTAGCAAGCGAGAACTAGTTTGGTAAAGCATTCTCCCTATTTTATATTAATACGGATGGTGTGGGAAGGTGGGAAACTTTTTTCTCGTCTATATCACTGTGTAATTTGTATGGTCAGCTTTAACGATATCAGGCAAAGGTGCCGCTTTGTGATGTACATTTCCTTAAACTCAGGAAGAATCTATTTTGTGCATATTCATAAGTGACAATTTTTCGGCTTTTACAGGTATTTATTTGAATCAAAGAATGAAAAGAAAGAAAACATTTTTGATGTCCTCGTTATCTTGACAAATGTAGAGGGATTTCAGATTTTTGGGGAACACACATTATGAAGTTTACAGTCACTCAAAGAAATGAAACCCTGTTCTTCTCCTGTTCTTAATTCCTTAAGTCGTCGTTTGTCACAAGTTGCATGGCTTTTCAGAAACGATTGCGTTTGATGGTCTATAAGGGAAGTGTTCAGGTAAGGTGTCTACCAAACCCTTTACAACAAATATACATCTTTTGACTACTGCAAAACAAACAATCTATTCTTAAACGACTATTTTCACACGATCTTCAAATGTAAAACATTGCATCCGGTTGGATTGTTGTAATGTCGGTAAGTCCATAACTACGTTAACGTCTCTTTCAATAAGTAAATAATTAAAGACATTGCACATGTGTAACTGTATCCTGGAGTTGATAGATATCCTTCGAGACCACCATTGTCATAACGTCTATATGGCGCGTGCAGCACTAAGGAGTCTTCTGTAATGTTCCTCTCGTTATCTACGGTTCAGTGCATCCGGTGATAGATGTTTGGTTACAGGTTAAATTCAAGTAGGGCCACGTCCTAAAATCGATAAATGGGGAACTGATAACGAAACATATACGTACATTTGGGCCAGTTGGGTCGGCTGACAAACCTGACCAAACCTGAGCTTTGACCAAAAACAAACACATCTTGACACGACATCACTTAAGTTTTCGGTTCATTTCCACGCATATGTATCCATAAGAGATGTTATTCCAAAAAATAAGTTGTATATTAAAGTAAAAAAATAAAGTATATTTCACCAGCCTTTATGAATAATTGCTGAAACATGTACCTATACCACTTATTGTAAATACTCACATAGTAAAAATGAAGGCTAACTCACAACACTAAAAGACTACTTACCAGGTGATAACATTGTCAGATTAGTTGCACCTAAAAGCAGTGCCATTTTACTTTACAACTGTTATACCGTAAAACATCTTCATAGGATATATCTACAGAGGCTCCTACGACCACTTTAGGTTTCCTCACTCCCATTACCACTTTAGGTTTCCTCACTCCCATAACCACTTTAGGTTTCCTCACTCCCATAACCACTTTAGGTTTCCTCACTCCCATAACCACTTTAGGTTTCCTCACTCCCATAACCACTTTAGGTTTCCTCACTCCCATAACCACTTTAGGTTTCCTCACTCCCATAACCACTTTAGGTTTCCTCACTCCCATAACCACTTTAGGTTTCCTCACTCCCATAACCACTTTAGGTTTCCTCACTCCCATAACCACTTTAGGTTTCCTCACTCCCATAACCACTTTAGGTTTCCTCACTCCCATAACCACTTTAGGTTTCCTCACTCCCATAACCACTTTAGGTTTCCTCACTCCCATAACCACTTTAGGTTTCCTCATTCCTACGACCACTAAAGGTTTCCTCATTCCCACAACCAATATAGGTTTCCTCACTCCCATAACCACTTTAGGTTTCCTCATTCCTACGACCACTAAAGGTTTCCTCATTCCAAAAACCAATATCGGTTTCCTCACTCACATTACCACGTTAGGTTTCCTCCCTCCTACGACCACGATAGGTTTCCTCATTCCCACAAACAATATCGGTTTCCTCCCTCACATTTCCACGTTAGGTTTCCTCTCTCCCATTACCACTTTAGGATTCCTCATTCCAAAAGCCAATATCGGTTTCCTCTCTCACATTACCACGTTAGGTTTCCTCTCTCCTACGACCACGATAGGTTTCATCATTCCCATAACCAGTTTAGGTTTCCTCACTCTTACGACCACTAAAGGTCTCCTCATTCCCAAAACCAATATAGGTTTCCTAATTCCCAAAACCAATATAGGTTTCCTTATTGCCATAACCACTTTAGGTTTCATCACTCCCATTACCACCTTAGGTTTCCTCACTCACATTACCACGGTAGGTTTCCTCACTCCAAATACCACTTTAGGGTTCCTCACTCCTACGACAACGATAGGTTTCCTCATTCACACAACGTTGTCAATACAGGTTTCCTCATTCCTACGACCACTAACGGTTTCCTCATTCCTACGACCACTAAAGGGTTCCTCATTCCCAAAACCAATATAGGTTTCCTAATTCCCAAAACCAATATAGGTTTCCTCACTCATACGACCACGATAGGTTTCCTCATTCCAACAACCAATATCGGTTTCCTCTCTCACATTACCACGTTAGGTTTCCTCATTCCAAAAACCAATATCTGTTTCCTCACTCACATTACCACGGTAGGTTTCCTCACTCCCGTTACCACTTTAGGTTTCATCACTCCCATTACCACCTTAGGTTTCCTCACTTCAAATACCACTTTAGGGTTCCTCACTCCTACGTCCACTAAAGGTTTCCCCATTCCCAAAACCAATATAGGTTTCCTCACTCCTATGACCACTAAAGGTTTCCCCATTCCCAAAACCAATATAGGTTTCCTAATTCCCAAAACCAATATAGGTTTCCTCACTCCCATTACCACTTTCGGTTACCTCACTCCTACGACCACTAAAGGTTTCCTCATTCCCATAACCAATATAGGTTTCCTCATTCCCATAACCACTTAAGGTTTCCTCACTCCCGTTACCACTTTAGGTTTCCTCACTCCTACGATCACTAAAGGTTTCCTCATTCCCACAACCAATATCGGTTTCCTCACTCCCATTACCACTTTCGGTTTCCTCATTCCTACGATCACTAAAGGTTTCCTCATTCCCACATCCAATATAGGTTTCCTCACTCCCATAACCACTTAAGGTTTCCTCACTCTCATTACCACTTTCGGTTTCCTCACTCCTACGACCACTATAGGTTTCCTCACTCCCATTACCACTTTAGGTTTCCTCATTCCTACGACCATTAAAGGTTTCCTCATTCCTACAACCAATATCGGTATTTTCACTCTCATTACCACTTTAGGTTTCCTCATTCCTACGACCACTAAAGGTTTCCTCATTCCCATAACCAATATAGGTTTCCTCATTCCCATAACCACTTTAGGTTTCCTCACTCCCATTACCACTTTAGGTTTCCTCACTCCTACGACCACTAAAGGTTTCCTCATTCCCACAACCAATATCGGTTTTCTCACTCCAATTACCACTTTAGGTTTCCTCATTCCTACGACCATTAAAGGTTTCCTCATTCCCACAACCAATATCGGTTTTCTCACTCCCATTACCACTTTAGGTTTCCTCATTTCTACGACCACTTAGGGTTTCCTCATTCCCACAACCAATATCGGTTTTCTCACTCCCATTACCACTTTAGGTTTCCTCATTCCTACGACCACTTAAGGTTTCCTCATTCCCACAACCAATATAGGTTTCCTCACTCCCATTACTACTTTCGGTTACCTCACTCCTGCGACAACTATAGGTTTCCTCATTCCCACAACCAATATAGGTGTCCTCACACCCATAACCACTTTAGGTTTCCTCATTCCCACAACCACTTTAGGTTTCCTCACTCCCATAACCACTTTAGGTTTCCTCACTCCCATTACTACTTTCGGTTTCCTCACTCCTACGACCACGATAGGTTTCCTCATTCCCACAACCAATATCGGTTTCCTCACTCCCATAACCACTTTAGGTTTCCTCACTCCCATTACTACTTTCGGTTTCCTCACTCCTGCGACCAC
>NW_018408171.1:193537-251511 GCF_002113885.1 Mizuhopecten yessoensis | reverse complement strand
GGTTTCCTCACTCCCACAACCATTATATGTTTCCTCACTCCCATAACCATTATATGTTTCCTCACTCCCATTACCACTTTAGGTTTCCTCACTCCCACAACCATTATATGTTTCCTCACTCCCATTACCATTATATGTTTCCTCACTCCCATTACCACTTTCGGTTTCCTCACTCCCACAACCAATATAGGGTTTCCTCACTCCCATTACCACTTTAGGTTTCCATTATATGACTCCTCACTCCCACAACAATGATAGGTGTCCTTTCTTCCGACTCGTTGTAGAAATCGGCTAGGAGCTGGTAAACATTTCACCTGTTCATTTTAAGGACATAAAGACTCACATCCTCTCGTCTGCATTTCATGGTCTTTGCACAGACGTCATATGCATAGCACCCTTAATTAATTTATGTATGTGCACATTGAGATGATTATGTTCTTGCTAAATGTATAATGGTGATTGTCAGCCTTTTTTGTTTAAGAGTTATAACTCATACTATTATCCATATGTTGTTTGCGTTTCAGAGTAATTTTACAAATTGTATAGGGCGCTATATAAATGACGTCATAGCTCATCGTTTTTCAGATGGTAAAGAGGAATGATGTATTCCGAAGAGAAACCAATAGTTTTCTAGATTTAATATCAGAACTTTGTAGGAGAAGAACGGTCCCAAACTCATGATGGCCTATTATCATGTTAATCTAACTCTCGTTGGTTAACTTTCAAGTTGTAAAGACACTCGGTAAACCTCATGTGTTTATACATTTTGAAAATTAAGTAACTCGAGTTAGATAAATATGCGAACCAACCATCACTCGTTGGGGGAATTCTATTTCTTTGTGAATCTTAAATTCATTATGTTTCTCTTATCACTTTCATTTCATGGAAACTTTGAATATGCAGGAACCAATTCCTAACATTGGAAGAGTGGATACTTCAAGCTGGAAATAGTTTTCCTTTTGTGAATCCTACCGTAACGAACGATGTGATAAAAAGTAAATTTGAATGAAGGTTATTTGTATATGAAACTAACTACATAATGTAATGATATGCGAGTGGGAATATAACTTTCAATATAGCCTATACAATGCAAAATACTATACATGGATATGTTAAAGTGGAAAGATACATTATGCTACATGTACGTAGTCCTTTTCGTGAAGGAACGTAACACACGTACACATGATATTGCGTTTACAAATTTGGTAATGCCAAAAAAGAATTATCCTCCATTGTAATATATTTACATTTGCATGGCATTGTCACTATAGAGCCTCTTTGAAAGCTGTGTCGTTGATGGGACTTTAATTACCATGCATCACGAGACACAATTCTTGGCGTATTAATACAACACTGACCGGAACTACAATATCCAATATAACATGACGGCTGCTGAAAGATCGCTGGGCATTGTGAGATTTGACAATGTCATTGTAAATTTATGTGCAAAATAAAAAATAAAATAAAAAACACTTTTGTTACAACGAAAACAAGACCAAGGTCTGCAATATCGGACAAAATGCACATCGTTTGAAATCACCAATGCCGGCAATGGAAACAATTTTAACGCTCATGCAATTTATCAGAAATATCGTCTGTTACACTGCACTGATCAACAGGGGTTCGTTACAAATGTCTGAAATACACATATTCTATAGACCTACTGACACATATGTTACAGACCTACTGATATGAGTCACAGCACACATAAACATTTCAGACATTTGTAACGAACCTGTGCTCCGTCGCAAGATCACTCACTTCAAACGCTATCAGTTTCACGCGTCTCGCATCCACGGTTCCTCAGTTTCTGACGACATGTCAAATAACGAGGCTGTTATAGAATCTACCGACTGTTGTCAGGTTCCCATACAATCAACAAATAAATTCACGCCTGGATTCTTCACAAAATGAGCAAAGAGAAAAGTTCGAATTAACTTCCAAAAATAACTCCCTCGTGGAGGGCAAGGTCGGATTTACGGTGTTCACTGTATTTGTCCATGCGCGAAATTTGTTCCGGGGAAAAATCGAAACAATTTCAAATCTAACTTTCAGCTCAGAGTTCTATTGATAAACTAAAATCACCCTATAGACATATCATACGCAATTGTATTGATACTGAATTGTGGAATAAAATTGAAGTGTTTGTTAAAATTTCAAAGTACTACTTTGTTTGCCAATCAGCACGCGACAATACGCTGTTCAAATTATTGAACGAAATTGTGTGGACTGTCGATAAGGCGGGCATTTTTAATTTTAAATATAAATTATAAGTTAAAAAAAGAACATAAGAGGCAGAGAAAACGTAAATATAAGTATTGAACTGTTTTTGTATGGTATTTATGATCTATTTGAATGACACAGCTTTGCAAGCAAACGAATCATAATGCTCTAGCGCGCATTATGTTGTTTGCTGTTGACAGTTCAATGCTTAATGAGAAAAAAATATGTTAGTTGTTGATGTTTAACAATTTTAGTAACGTGTTATTCTGGCTACAGCCGGGTTATAGTTGCATATGCTTGAACAGTGACTGTACCTTGGAAAGTAGGTCAAATGCATGGATGACCAGCTAGGCTTCAAGTCAACACAGGTACATCACGGATCATATCCTACACAGCTAAAACGTCTGCCGTCTTAAAAACAGTTCATTAAAAAAGGTAAACATGTTGAAAAAGAGCTGTCAGGGTATATTTAGTTGATACTGTTATTTTCTGTCAGCTGTCGGGGTATATTTAGTTGATACTGTTATTTTCTGTCAGCTGTCAGGGTATATTTAGTTGATACTGTTATTTTCTGTCAGTTGTCAGGGAATACTTAGTTGATACTGTTATTTTCTGTCAGCTGTCAGGGTATATTTAGTTGATACTGTTATTTTCTGTCAGCTGTCAGGGTTACTTAGTTGATACTGTTATTTTCTGTCAGCTATCAGGGTATATTTAGTTGTTACTGTTATTTTCTGTCAGCTGTCAGGGTATATTTAGTTGATACTGTTATTTTCTGTCAGCTGTCAGTGTAGATACTGTTATTTTCTGTCAGCTGTCGGGGAATACTTATTTGTTACTGTTATTTTCTGTCAGCTGTCGGGGAATACTTAGTTGATACTGTTATTTTCTGTCAGCTGTCGGGGTATACTTAGTTGATACTGTTATTTTCTGTCAGCTGTCAGGGTATATTTAGTTGTGATACTGTTATTTACTGTCTATTGTACCCGTTTCTTGGAGGTTAGAGGTGTGCCATTGCGCAATCAGGTACCGAACGTCACTATCAAACGTCACCTGTTAGTTGTTTCCCTATCCTGGCTGGAAGGTATTTTCTTCACGGTTGGTGGGCGTGAATACACACCAAGCTCATGAATCGCATGGTTGGACTTTGTATAGATGTCAGAATACCAAACAAATACGCACATCGTTGACAAACGTTAATAACAACCTATTGAATTCTCAGAGAAAATAAGGGCATGGCTTGTTATAGCCTTCTAGTGTATAACGATTTAAATATACACCTAGGTATGCATTATATGTTTTACATATCTATATTGCATTGTATTAATTATTAATAAATGTATGAATGAATGTACGTGTATGAATGACATATCGAGTTATTGAACATGGTGAGAGTGGCATGCATTTTTGAGGAAATTTTCTTGTTGGAGAATTGACCGAAACAACCCAACCATGTCCAACTAAGCAAGTTATTTTTCCGTGTTGTACTACATAAAGCACAGGTCTAGCGCAGACATTGTACCTGTAAACGTATGATATCGCATTGTATATTGAACAAATGTTGAGCATAGGGTCAGATCGAATCAGTACTGCGACACCAGTATATCAAAACACTTACCCTCTTCCTAAGGAAACGAAACACAAACTCCAGACCGAGACAGCCTCACAACAATTGGTATGATAGTGTTGTAGTGTGGCGAGTTATACATGTATACTTCCCCTACGATAGCTAGCTCTGTTCACACTCAGTCAGGAAGCTCAACCTCTAACATTACAACGGATATGTTGATTAGCAAGGGGCCGCCTCTGTTATGTTATGTAAATATAGTGTGGGCGAAGACAGCCTCTATAGAGATGTCAGTACTAAAAGTAAATTATACTTGAGCAATAAAATGTGCTTTCATCCAGTGACCTTATTAAACTTATATGAAATTCATCAATAAAAAATAAATAAAAAATATATAAAAAAAATCATCAATACACCTGTATATACAGGTTATCATCCAAATATAGATGTGCTTCCGTGTTTCTATTTTCCACCAAACATTGGTCATCAATTGAGAAGATGGTACAGTAAGGGTTTGCATAGAAATTTACGCATAATTTATTTTGTATTTGTCTGATACAAAACATTGTGAATAATACTGACTGAATAGCTATGCAAATAGCATTACAAAGCATTTGACGTCATCAATTCAATCCATGAACGTAACAGTCGTATTTAATTGTTTTTTACAGAATATAAGACTATATTTTGTTTATTCATAAATGCTTATATTACGGTACAACGAATTACCACAACAGAGCGAACCGAACAAATATTATTTGTGGTGTATTTTATATTTTTTAGGTATCTAACTGGTGTCAATAATTCAGTGTCATATTGGTCACACCAGATATATAATCTGAACAGTGAAATCGCTTCTAATTTCTTTGCCATATGTGATATTAAGCATAACGTGTTCATTTAAGTGGGACATCTACATTTTATCGTACAAAGCCTTGTTTTAAACTTTAGAATATGCATGTTGTCAGTACACAAATGCACTGCTAGTGTATGACTGCTGTTCGTTATATAAAACAGACCACTGACAGTAAGCCCAAGGGTTATCGATACTTATAGAAGGGATTTGTATGTCTGAATGGTGGTTGAAAACTGATAACTGTATATAGACTAACCCAATATCAGTAGCCCAGTGATCACATGGGTGTTAACTCTCCAGAAAACCACGATATTTAGATCACGTCTTCTGGTAACTAATTCAAAAACGGGGTAAGCTGGTAACCTTCTATTATGTCACGCTTACCAAAGCGTTTCGTAATAAGGTGAGCGGTATGTAAATAGCGTGTCATACAACATACCGTGTAGAGTCTGGGATATCCTTTCTTTCGGATTCTGGTTTCTGTGCATAGCTTCAAAAAGTAAATGACCTTTAAGTTACAGCTATTTAGTGGAGGCTTGTGTGTACATCTTGGTTATTTCTGTTTGCTTTGGGACAAACCGCATCACTGACTTCCTGGTACGACTGTCACTCTCTCTCTTCTTGGTGTAAATGTTTAGTAAGGGCCGGTTTCCATTTGGTGGTGCATTGCCCATGCCGTTGTGGTCACAAATCTATAAAGTATAAAGATTTAGGTCACTTGGTTTGTTTTTTATGGCTCCTCAAAGTTGTACCTTTCAGAAGCTGTCTAAGTGTTGATAAAATGGGCATGTTATGTAAAATATTAATGAAAATCTAATCAAATGATGGTCATCGTAAAGAATACATTCATGGCATGATTGTGACAAAAAATCATGTTTCCATCGCGCCATTTGGCTGTTTTATGGAAGAAACAATCTCAAAGTATTTGCTAACGGGGATCTTTCATATCGAGCCCCAAACATACTTTCGACATAATACACCCTTTTATGGGCGTTGGATGCAAACCAATTTTTATCCTATTAAACAGTACGTAATATGCTATTGATGAGAGGAAAAATCATCAAAATGTAAGTGGTGGAACATTTTCAAATGTTGGGTTGAATTAGCCTATGGTTGAATTGCCGATTTTCGACTTTCTTTAGATAATTAACAAAAAAACGAGAGTATTTGCTCGGTATGTTGAGAATATGTACACAGATATGAAAAAAAGTGAGAGAAACACTTTTTCATAAAAAAAATCCAAGATGGCTACTTCACAAGTCCCCGTGGTTGAAGACATTGGCTGACAAATAGACAGAACAACAAACAAAACGTGTTCCTTATGATTTTGGTTGGTTTTCGCATTTACGGGAGTGTTCATAGCTACGGGCGATTGTATAATACCTATATTTATAAGTTTGGTTAGTCACATGGTAACGGGGATCTTTCATATCGAGCCCCAAACATACTTTCGACATATGCACTCCGTTGCCGCATGGAAAACTATTTCAAGTTTTGTCGGAATTTCTTTACCTGTGGTTGTAATGGTCGAGGGTTTTCCAGCGTCCTGTAATACCCAAGGTAGTACAAGATACTGGAGATGTGCGCACACATTCCCATCGTTCTCTCTCCAACTGGGCACTGGCAGTAGTAGTCCTTTATTGGGGCCTCAACATCGGGTGAAACGGTGAACCGTATCCAAACGTTATATTTCGTTTGGCTTTTGTGTCGAGAATGTATTTGACATCGGAGAAGGTCTGGGGAGTGCTGGTAAAGCCACACCTCATAGTCTCCGTCATCACTTAAATGTTCGGCGATGTAACCAGGAGCCAGAGATATCTGATACGTTCCACACGTAATGGTTCTCAAGTAATCAAGATCGAGACGGGGAAACAGTACGGAAGATGCATCCATCTTGACAAACTCGGACCTTGCCCGTCTAGATAGATCCGGATCTGTCTTGACTCTCTGAGCTAAACCATTCGGTGTTGTCAAACGGTCCTTCATACGTTCAGCCATTAGCCTATCTTTGGCATCTCTCTCTGGAGATCTCTGGTAGATCGGTCCTCTAATACCATTCAGACAGGCTGTGACGGTTCGAAGCAAAGCCTCGATGACATTGATAAAGCTGTTAGACACCAATTGCGTTCGGAAGAACGTCCAGTGTTTCAGACGACCATGATAGGATTCCACAATCCACCTCGATTTGGTGATAGTTCTGTCAAGATTTGCTTGGACGTCAGAATGTTGACTTTGACCGGGTTTCAGGTATGACGGCATGCTAGCATTGAGGCCAGAGGCTTCGAGAACTGGTAGGACATCTCTAAAACCTCGGTCAACGACAACGTTGTCGTCTGGTTGTAGCCAAGTAACTAGCTTGTCCATGACTTTTTTTGTAATTGTAGCATCATTTTCGCTGCCAGTGAATGGTCCTACTGTGTCCAGAATGTAGCCATCTGGTAAGGCGATGCTCATGAATTTGAGATAGTTTCTCTTCTTCTGGCCACAGTAGGACATTCTCTGGAGCTTGTGGTCGGAGCTTTTCTGGATATAAATATAGGTGCCATCTAATATGGCAGTGGCTTTATCTCCAAAAAATGCTTCTGAAAAGACAGTATTGTGCCCGAGCAACTGTTCTCTTGTCAAGTGATCCGGACCTAGAAATTGTGGGACTATCGATGTGTCTAATGCCTGTACTATGGAGTGGAAAGTTTTGGACACACTTGACTTGGAAATTCCAAAAAGAGAAGAACACTGACTCCAGGAAATGTCGGTTTTCAGTTTTACCCAGAACAGTAATAGAGCATCGTGTGTAGTCTTGGTATATATACCAGATGAAAGATATGGGGAACAGTGCGAGTGGATTTCGAGGAACTGATCTTTGGACCAACCTGTCCAGGCCATGCATGCCGAGTCATCAAGAGAAGAAAAGCTTATTGTAAACGCAGACTGGTTCTGTGAAAGGACGTGCGACACCTCTAGGAGGTCATTAATGATTTCGGACGATTTTGATGGTAACTGAGATTCCAAGGAACCTCTACCATCAAGGACAACCTCTGTAGACGGATCTAAGTCGTTACCAATAAGGTGAATGGAGCAGACGCGGGATGAGGTGGGACACCACAGTTTGTGTGAATAGATCAGGTGATGTCTTGCACGTTTTGGTAAGACTGATGATTTTGTTCCATTTCTTGCAAAGGTAACAAGACAGAGACAGCATTTTTTGTGTGAAGATGATCCATTCAAAAGATCATGAAGGGTCAGCAACGGCAGGATATGGGACGGGGAGTCGTCTTCTTCCTCTATTTCCTGGTTCTGCTCGGGTTCAGGTTCAGGCTGATTTTTGTTCCGAAGATACTTCATGTAGCACTTCTGGCAAATAAGTGCTTGTTCCTTTGCTGACATCAATCCTTGTTGCACCAGCGTATCTAGGAGCCATTTATATTGTGGACTATTTACATTGCGTGCACTTCTGTTCTTATTGCCACTACGTTTCTTGAAGTATACTTGACACCCTTCTCCAACACATTTACCCTCCATCTTGAAACAATAACGATTGGTTTATGAAGCGTCGATAAAGTAACAAAATAGCAAGCCACCGATGATTGCTGTAAACAGCTAATACTTAGTAGTTTGGTACAATTATGCGAAAATGTGTGATAAATAACGAACAACTAATTACACAAAATAACAAGACAATATAATAAATCACATTCAATACCTCCAAGAAGCGCAGAATTGATTGATTACTTAGAACAAAATAAAGTATTTCATATGGATAATCTATCTATTCGATGTGGCGTGGTCGGCAGGCACAAAGAAAGTGAGACAAGTCAGGGTCCCAACCCTGACAGAGCCACAACGCTTTGGAGATGGGACAATAAAACAAGGAAAGTGAGACAAGAATAGCTAGCGTCGAGTCAATGATTCCGTAAACGTATAGACAAAGACAAGAAGATACGGATAAATGTACAAGGCCACACGATCAGAAAATTCAGAAGAGGACAACTTGAGATAGAACAGTATTCATGTATCAGGGTGTCCTCAGTGTAAATCTTTATATCGATACTGTTTATTTAGTCGTTACACATCATAAAACTGTCATGAAAATATCCGCTCTGATATTCAATATAAAAGTTTGTATATAATAAGCTATATAATAGGGTTTCAGACAAGGTTGTTACTCATTTCCCCTTTTCTTTCAATTTACAACCACATTCAGGCGGCGATATGAGAACGTTCCACCACATGGAATTAGCTGATTTTTGGTACACATATGAAACAAGTAAAGCTCTATCCGATTTTCTGATGGAAATTTGCATCCAAAACTATATAACGGGAGAAAATTGCAATTTTATGGCATTTTTCTTCATAATTGTGTCTCTGCAAGTGCATTTTCATCCGAGAATATTTTTTTTTATGTTTTATGAATAAACACGATGTTTTGGAAATATTTATCAAAAGAAATTTATACTATGTTGCGAATTACAATTTCGAGATAACCTTCTTTTATTTACGAACTTATGTCTTTGATGCTGAAATTGACAACTTTATAAAAATACATTTTCACTGAAATTATGAAATCTGGGTGTCGGAAAGGTGTAAAATTATTCTTCGGAAAAGAAAAAATCAGTAGTTGAGCTAGATAAGAAACTATGCGGGGGCAGGCTCCTATGGAGAATTAAAATTACTGGAAACAGGCCCAAAGTAAACCTTTAAAAGTTATATTTTACGACTGTCATCATGATCGATATACCGGAAGTTCATATACTGTTCGGAACTCTATAATTGAGCAATGTAACAGCGGAAATGTTCCGAGTAATTTGGCGCGACTATTGCACGTGCTACATGTAATTGCCGTGTTTTGTTTATTTTAACCGTGCACCTGTGTACGATGGCCGACAAGAGCCTGACAAAAAGATAGGAATTTTCATATCTTTTTGTACCACGGTACACTTTTATATGGTACACAAAGATATGAAAATTCAAATCTGTGTGTACCATGTAAAAGTGTAACATGGTACATAAAGATATGAAAATTCAAATCTTTGTGTACCATGTTAAAGTGTACCATGGTACATAAAGATTATAACTTTACAAAAAAACTCTTTACTTTCACATGTATATGTTCCAACAGCCGATATCAGCCGGCAAAATTATTTGAATTTTCATATCTTTCTGTACCGTGGTACACTTTTGCCCGGTACAAAAAGATATAAAAGCTTCTCTCCTTTTAGTACCGCGTTACACTTTTTTCATTTCTTTTTGTACCACCTACGGTACAAATAGATATGAAAAAAGTGTACCACCATAGCATCGGAATGTTGTTATCGGACACTATGACCAGAACTGACCCCGCATAGTGAAGCCCTAATTACAATGTCGAAACAAGTCGTGAAGTTCATTAATCACTTCTGATGAAAAACAGAGTTAGTTGCAATTGTGTAAGTATTGGGGCCTTGACAGGGTCTCCAAAAGGGATAAAGGACATCTGAATATATCTGTCATTTCCCTTGTTTTGATAGATGTCCAGATTATAAAAGAATCGTACAACTAGATCATCGTATTTCCCCCAAAAATATATAAAACGGTAGACTTTCCTTCGAAGTAATTAAATGTATTGTCCCCTTTCAACTGATTTGGAGTTTCTTTTATTTGAGAAGTTGAAGCAGATAGAATACATTAGAAATGTAAGTATTAGAATAATAATCCATAATGACTTCCTTTTTAACGTAAAACATTCATAAATTCGGTAAAGGATATTGAACAGTTGATTTAAATTTAAATGAGTAAGTAATAGTTTGGTAGCTCATTTGGTGTAATAAAAATAACAGACATTCCGTGCGATAACACGATAACCCTGTGATTACAGCCTTATCAGGGTGTAATTTGTCATACTTGGTAACCTTTTCGTCAGACGGTTTCACATGTTTCTGTACCATGGCTGTTTTCGGCCGTTATTTTGGTACAGAAAGATACAAAAGCAACGGGTTGATGTTATTACTGCTTTCATATCTTTGTGTACCATGGTACACTTTTACATGGTACACAAAGATTTGAATTTTAATATCTTTGTGTACCATATAAAAGTGTACCATGGTACAAAAAGATATGAAAATTCACATCTTTTTGCCAGGCTCTTGTCGGCCATCGTACCTGTGTGCCTCGGCAGTCAGAATAAAAGTCTAGACAAGACTGGTTTGGCTTACCTCTTTTCTACTGTAGGAGTAGCTGTAGGTATAGGGTCTCGCAACCGCAATAGGTTAATTTTATGTTAGCGTAGATATTTTATAGTCACAGTACTAGCAGTAGTTTCTCTATAGTCATGGAGTATTTTTGTAGGAGTTTTAGAGTCGTGATTTGAACCATGTCGTCGTCTATGCAATAGGCATATGGCCGCGTAGCCGTCAGTATATCATTTCGTCGTCTGTTTAATAAGCATATGGCCAAGTGGTTTAGGCGTCTGACATTCTGCAACCGCTAGCCCTCCACATCTAGGTCACGGGTTCGAGGCCTACGTGGGGCAGTCGCCAAGTATTTGCTGTTGGTCGGTGGTTTTTCCCCGGGAAATCCGGTTTTCCTCCACTACAAAAACCTGGCACGTCCTTAAATGACCAAAGCTGTTAATAGGACGTAAAACACAAACCAACAAAAATCGCCCTCGTTACATATTCTTCCAAAATGTTAGCACATGCGTTGATTTTTTTTCCTGAAATATGCACGGTATATATGTATTAATAGGTATTGTGTAAAAAAAAGTATTTGATACGACTTCGGCCTATGTTATAGTTTAAATGTATTGTAGGCATTGATGTATTTATTTCGCCTCTTTCTGATAAGCATCTAACGATCCTTGGTTGGTATT
Organism: Mizuhopecten yessoensis; assembly: GCF_002113885.1. Lineage (NCBI taxonomy): Eukaryota > Metazoa > Mollusca > Bivalvia > Pectinida > Pectinidae > Mizuhopecten > Mizuhopecten yessoensis. The sequence continues at coordinate 240,021 of NW_018408171.1, read as the reverse complement.
GGGTATATTGGTCGAGTGGTTAAAACTTCGGCCTTCTACGCAGTCGTCGTACTAATGGATATTCAAAGAAGTTTTTTTTTGCCCACGCAACTCCAACAACCCAGGTGGAGTAGGGTGGATGTTGCGGTATCTGTGTTGTAGCATTCAAGTGAGGTGACACTATAAATGATGCCGTTGGAAGCACGGTCCCAATACAAACAGAACACATTACATCTCCTACACACACGCAGGCATATACACACAGGGAGATATTAGCAAGGTGGCATCTATTAGTTAGCGCATAATAAGGCAGCACCTGCGAATTCCTCAAAATTGTATTGATTAATGTATATGCTAATTGTATATCTAGGTACTGTAAAACGTTTTAGAGTGGCTTATGTCAGCTAAATAGGGTGTTATATCAAATGCTGAATATTCTTTTTTATTATATTATACAGATCGAGCAGGGTATACTTTGTCGTTAACGCAGACGTTAACACTGTCATAAAAAGACTTTGTTATCCAGGTAAGGTGGTAAATCACGTTATTTGAAATCTGTCTTCAAGCATGGCGATTAAAAGCTTTTAACCAGGTTTAGTTGAACGATTAAATGGTAGCGCAATACAGTGTTGTTTGTTTAGGTCAATGGTACAAATGTACAATCAATTTGGGGTCCAATATAGGTAAGATATATCGGAGTCCATACAAATGCACGTCATCTAATTTCATGACGATAAATGGATTAGTTAAAGGGGCTGGTCGGGGGAAAAATGTCATATTTGCCAAAATGGCATACACATGTTTAAAATACCTTCTTATGAAATATACCAATTCAAATTTTGCTGAACTTCACTTTCTAAGAATAAAAATTATAATTATATTAAAGAAATCCTAAACCGTCACCTGACAGTCTAAAACTCTCAATTGACCCAGATCAGTGATGTAATTTTACCGCACGCGCATCATCAACAAGGCCAATTGTAAACATCGCGGTGAAAGAAAAAGATGCATGCAAAAGTCATGACAGGCACGAGGTATCAATACCGTTATATATAACTACAACATATAGGTAGGAATACAACCCTTGCATCATACATGACCTTTTAAAACAATTATTTACGTATAGTATTGCTGTCTTGTCCGCTAGTTGAGTCCGACATAGCACATGACGGCGTGCTATTGTTGTTATCTTCACTGCCTCCCTTTCGAAACAACCACTTGACATATTATAAATAGATCTGCGCTAAATTTACGCGGGGCTTCCCCAAGAGTTCAGTGGTCAAAGCTGGACATTGCAAGCAGAACTCGACCATCATATTGCCGTGGTATAACTTTTGGAAGGCCAGAGAACGCATTTAGACCCATTTATTTTGTATTTTTTTCCCCGACCAGCCCTTCAATATATTTTATCGAGAAAGTGTCTATTTGAGTAAAAGAGGGATTACCAACATTTCCAACAAAGCGTACACTTAATCCAGGAAGATAATAAACCATACTTGTATGGTGATTGGATCAATATTATTTGACAGTAAGGTAAAGCATAGTTTGTTTAACGTTACTATAATGGAACGTTTATCGGATGCGTAACACAACAAAGTCGGCTAGGCAGTTTTGAAGAATATAATACTTCGTCTCTGTACCGTTTGGTACACTTTTATATTACATAGTTAATGCATTTTTCAGGTCGTGTTAAACTGTCTAAGTTATAAGCTCTCAATGGCCATAAAACATAAATGCTACAGTGTACCGTTAATAGGTAAACATACTAGTGATACTTCAAATATGTTTAGTCGTCTATCCAGTACAAACACAAACCTTAAATATTGTCATACAAAATTTAACCACAGTAAGGATAAGAAGCGAACATGCTTCGTATGTGACCATGCACAACATTATCGTTAAACAGGAGGCAGTTTAACTACTTCAAATGTGTCTGGCCGCCTTCGGACATTGTGTGATTGTGTGTCCAGTCTTAACGTTTTTCTGTTGGCCCATTCTCTAACATAGACAGCATCGGTTATCATTATGAAGTTAAAAGTCACTTATTATTGACAGAGTGATCTACATAGTAGTATGTTTTAAATCAACCCCCGAGCTTGGAATTATTAACAATGTTTAGAAACTAAGATGTAGTTTTGGTACGCGTTCGTACCAAGGTATCTAAATCACTTCATAGATGGATAAATATTCATTCGTGTTTTTATCATAATTTTGACAGAATTGTGAACACAAAGTTTATATAAAACATATCAAAAATGGAGAAAAATCAAGGAGACAAAGAGAAATAATAAGCAAATTAGATCATGCTTGGTTCACAAATATATATTTAAAACTTCCTGGAACATACCATTTACGTACAATGACAAATAGAACGCACAAAAAATGTACCTGTATTGCATACACTTGTACATTCACAGATTCATAAGAGACATTGGCAAGATAATCTGGATGTCTGATGATAGTTATGATGATAACAAAATATATTGCTTATCAATTGCACGTGTAAGGACAGGTTTATAAGCCTGAGATCGATTTTGACATATTGGTAACAATTCTTAATATTATCATATTATCATGAACATTGGAGAATTCATTACAATGTAAACAAAATAAATATTATATTTACAAAACATCTGGGACCGGTAAACAGCACAGTAAAACCTCGTTAAACTGTCGCCATTTGTCCAACACAGATTTTGAATTATAAAGGGCTTGACGCTACTTTGAGGGAGAATAAATAATTGCTAAGAAAGAAATATGTTAAAATATTGAAATATATTTTCGGTAAGGAACTTGTCAAATAAGACAGAATGCGTTATATCAAGGTTTTAGTGTGTAGACTTTGATAAAAAGGTGAATATAAATATAAATAGATGTCATCAAGTTATGGTTTAACCCGTAGTTCAGCATGCATGGATAATGAAGATACCCCCCCTTGTAGCTCAGGTACATGTCCGTGGACAAAATTACACACGACTTGTGCAGCACACTTCAGCTGTTTGTTGAGTCATGACTCGTGCAATAAAAGAAACTCAGTTGAAAGCATTTAAATGCTGATGGCATTTGGTATCTCTTCCGGATCTAACCACGGGTACGGAGGATCCCTAGTCTTGTTCTTTTCCCTGATTTGACGAGATATAACCTTCAGCTCATTTTTAAATCTGAAAGTAGAATGGTTTTGTAGTTTAATATCATATCAACTTCTAATACTATGATCGGAAGCCGCCCCGTTCTCCTGGCAGAGAAACAGTGTTCTCAAGCGTTGAAGGAGGTATTTTAATTTCTACTATAATCTTTCTCAATTTTTTCTATCAAATCGAAGCAAAAAACAGGTCACTGTCAACTTTTCAAATATGTATTTTATAGTTCCATCCACTGTAAATATTTAACATATAACGCATTCAGTCCGATAGAAAAAAAACACAATCTCGCAGGATAATCGTTTAGTTCCCTACCCTCCTAAAGACATACGATATAACTTACTCATCAATGATGGCTACAGCCGGGGGGTCGTACACGTATTGCACCTCGAAGTTCCCCAGACAGTTAGTTGTCCTCTCGCTCAGGATATAGGTGACAACCATCATGTCGAGTGTGGTCGCTTTGTCAGGGAGCGCTACCAACACCGCTGTCTCTGTCAGGGCCTTCTGTAAGTCAACCGATAAAAGTCTCAACAGTGTACCAAATGTGTATCAGCATTTATCTAAAATAATCTTAAAAACTTGCGTCAAGATGGATGGACAAAACATCAACTCATAAAGTAACGAGTTTAGATAATGCTCAAAAAAGCTTAATAATGAGTTAACTAAAAATAAATAATTAATCGTTCCTAGTCTAATTCTAGTCTAATTCTAGTCTAATTCTAGTCTATTTCTAGTCTAATTCTAGTCTATTTCGGATGCATGTATGCACAAACATAATTGAAGATAAACGTTTTCGTTTAAAAGGAAGAAATTCCTCTTTGAACTTGATTCAAGAAATAACTTCTCTTCAAATAGTCATTGTCTAGAAATATGCTGTGATGGAGTTATCGGTGAGCTATAAACCAGTTGTAAAAGTCTATTCTCTTGAGTTTTCCAACACGTTTCTAATAATTAAATTAAATGTTGAGAACATGATGAATGCTTTTGGTTTTGTATTGCATATAAAATTGAGATATTATCGTTATCTCTGCTGACCACATTGTCCGATTTAATTGATTCATCATTAAGTTATTTTTATATGTTTTACGTAGTGACATGAGGGTTAATATTAACTTTAAAGTAGCGTCATATACGAATGAATGTCACTGAAGAAAGTGCATCATAAAAAGATATAAGTCACAACCCATTCACATTCTAGCAAAGTGTCCATACTACTTGTTTTTATTGTACAAATGCGATCTTTGCATATCTGTCACGCACACACGTATATATATATATTGTATGTATGGGACATCATATGTTTGCCAGAAACCTACCTTGTCTGTGGGTGGTTCTCCCCTCATAGAAGCCGGGTAGGCTGGAGGAAACCCGTACTGGTCATACTGTGGGAAATTGGATGCAGCATGAGCAACGCTGCACGTGTAAATATGGCTGGTAAGAATTGTAGCTAGCTGGTCAATCGTGGTGATTGTTCCATTCCCCGGAACTCCCTATTAAGGTAACGCCCGGTAATTAACATCCATTGATCCAGATAACGTATTAGAACATTTTGCAGGAAGGAAGTTTTGTCATCAAGTTACAATATAAGGGACACATTGACATATCCAAATTGGCAGTTATCATTACGAAACATTAGCTACTCTGAATTATCATGTTGATAATATCAATATGAAAATTGTAAAATGTATTATTTTGGTTTATTATATATATATATTCGTTTGGACCTGATTACATAATTGATGACATATATCAAAGAATACTTTGGTTTGTTTGTTTGTGTTTTACGTCTTATTAACAGCTATTGTCATTTAAGGACGTGCCAGGTTTTCCCGGAGAAAAACAACCGATCTACGGCCAGTATCTGGCTACTGCCCCACGTAGGCCTCGAACCCGTGACCCATTGGTGGATGGATAGTGGTAGCAGAATGTCAGACGCCTTAACCACTTGGCCACCGCGGCCCCTCAAAGAATACAAAACTATATGTAGCTAACGTAATTCTCAATTATAACACCATGTTCACGGTATAACTTGGCTTACACGCATGCCCAGGCCTCCTTTTTCTTTGGACAAAACCGTTTCCGCTGCCCAGTCCTGAATCTCGGTGTCGCCTACAAGCTTGGCCGTAGTATCTTTAAGCATACCAAGAACAGGATAAACATTATATTTAAATGGTCATTTTAATTTGTCCCAATAGACGTAATCGGTGCAGGTAATATGCTACCTTTATTACAGTAGATACTTAATCAACATAAGAACGTATTAATTATGTTTTAATAGTTTTTGATTTGATTTGATCACATGTTTTCAAACTTATTTTGTAACAGTACGCAACACATCGATAGATTTTTCTGTTATCACATTTGAACGATGTCCTACATAAAGTTTTATGTTAAGTCAATCAAGAAGAGGATACAGAAGTGTCCACAAACCATAACTCGAACTCAAAACCGATAAAACGAGGGGGAGATGGAAACATACGAAAGATTTACATGGAGACCATTGACAAAGTACAGGGAGAATAAGACCAGGTGTTCTGGAAGTGTAAGTATCTTCTGCTTCATCGACGACAGTCGCCATGTAAATCTAGGTCAAATCCAAGTAAAACTCGGATAGGGATATCAAAACATCAATGCACTCTAATAAACATATGCAGAAACATCGACATTTATATCATACGAAGAAAAAACATTCCCCTATGAGATCATGACGCGACCATAAAACGTGTCCAAAGTCTTATTAAATCTGCATATTTGGAAATGCTGTGTTTTAAATTTGTCCGTCAGCAGTCGACACCTGTCACATAAGTAATGATATTCAGAACAAGCTCTTGCGTATCGAATCATCTGCAACATGTGGGGGAAACGGGGATGTTGCTATCAAGAAAGTGGATGTTCACGATTGGAAATTTGAAGTCGTCCTCTTATCATACAGCTTAGTTTTAAGCCGTCCATGTTGGTCATGTTGTAGTCTAAAGTAAAGATCGAAGCAAACTGCTAAAGAAAAAGAGTCGTTAGTGTCGTTTATTTCAAGCTCCGGAGGGTACATACGACCGGTGTCAATACATTTCTTGTTATTCGAAGACAGCACATCGTCTATCTATCTGAATGCAAAGTCTAAGGACTTTGCTAGGCTTTCATAAAGAAATTCAGATTAACATGAAACAAACAAAACACAAATAGGCCAGAAAAGGATAACAGTTTGTTTCTATGTTGATAATAGCTTTTCTCCTCACCATAATATAATTTCACGTATTTTACAACAAAGTTGAATATTGCGTTGTACACAGGCAGTGCGTCATCCCGAAAGTAGTATCCTGGTAACACATTGTCTCCCAATAACTGAAATATATAAATGGATACATAAACATATAAATTAATAACACTGTTATAAATAAGATACTGTTAACATACCCTATATCAAACTATCTGCCCTGTTTAATGTGTTTCTCATGCAACTGTTACTGGCAACATGACTGGTGAAATATAGACACTTGACATCCACAATACAATATTCAAATTGAAATAATCAACCCATAATTTCACGTACCCCTCTTCTTTCCAGGTCCTTTGGCAGCGAACCGTCTACATCCAACCTCCACTGAAGATTTCTGTCAGAATAAAGGTTAAAGGATTAGCATCAGGTACACACTCATTAGTTCCCATATTAAGATGTTGATGTATAATGAGTTTTAATTTGTAGTTACTACACATGCTTTAAGCGCTAACAATAAGGAATTATAGTATTTAATTAATTGATATGACAATTATAAAAAGGTTTTACTATTTTAACATTGGAGTACAGCGCTTGTCAATAGTTCATTCTTTTCATTTCTAATCTTGGCTATATTTTGTCAGTTGATAAACTTCTCTGACTGACAGTATTAAACATATTACGTCACGTTTATGTTTTGATGAATAAATCTGTGTTTACTTTCGCCGAATGATTTCAAACATGCCCTTAATTCCGGAGGACATGGCCCTGTCCGCCCAGCCACCAGGACACACAAGATTGGCCAGAGCACGTCTACAAGACACAAACTTACAATAATTAACATGTCTTTTAAAATCAAAAACAGTAATCTTGTCCATTATAAAGTCAACAGTACTGTTTATATCAATTATCACTGTACCATTCTATGATATAGCACATTTTCTAAAATTCATCTTTAAACAAGTAGCTTGTATGCATTCTAAACATAAAACAAGAGTCCCAGAGGGCCTGTATTCACCTGAATGTGATTAAAATAATTGGTATGAAGTAAAGATATAGCACTCAATGGTAGGTGCTGTAAGTACCTATGAATTTTCAGAAAGATCCATCCAGTACTTGAGATATAGTGAGAACAAACTTCAAACAGAGCCCCACCCATATGCTCCTAGGGCGCATACCCACTGTTTATACAAAATTAAGTCCCCTTGGCCCAAGGATGCTCCAGACTAAATAAGGATAAAATCCCTTAATCCCGATGGTCGAAGAAGGATTTTAAAGGTTATACCTCTATTTCTCCTATTAGGCCCCACCCTTCTGCCCCCTGGGAAACCACACCTACTGCTTATACAAAATTGAGTCCCCTTGGCCCAAGGATGCTCCAGACCAAATTAGGTTAAAATCCCTTTATCCTGATGGGCGAAAAAGGATTTTAAAGGTTTAACGGTTACCTCTATTTCCCGTATTGGGCCCGCCCCTCAGGGGGGGGGGGGGGGGGGGGGGCACACCCACCTTTTATACAAAATTTGTTCCCCTTTACCCAAGGATACTCTACACAAAATATGGCCAACTCCTTTCATTCCGACAGAATAAGAAGGACTTTAAAGAATTTATACAAAATGTGTTCCCCCTTCCCCCAAAGATTCTTCTGACCAAATTTGGTCAAAATCTACTGGGCCGTTCAGGACAAGTAGCGTTTTAAAGGAAAAGTTGGCGGACGGACGGACGGACGACGGACGACGGACGACGGACGCTACGCCATGGCATAAGTTCACTTGCCCTTCGGGCAGGTGAGCTAAAAATCTTAACAAATGTCCAGATAACATTTAACAGTGTATAAATGTGACATCGAAGGCCCAGATCAATTAATGACCTTTAAAGTATACGTCATTTTATATTACTGTTTATACGTCAAGTTTACTTATAACAACGCTAAATGTAAGATATATATAGTTAACTGTTTAATCTAGGTCACACGGATATTGGTTTAACCAGACAATGTATTACCGGGCATTTCACTATGGGTTGTGGTTTTGGAACAGTATGCCTCTCCAGAGCTGGTAAAATATTAGACAAGTTCCGAAAAACTTAGGAGTTTAAATTAATATGCGATAGTATGTTATTTGAAGCATTCCATTTATTACACACTGGACTGGTAGTTGAGTTCAATATCAAATGATCTGTTGCTATTGTCTCTTCAGAAAAAACAATCGATTAAAGTCGGATTCAGGATGTTTAACATTACCTTTCGTCGATGTAAAAGACAAACTATACAACACATACACTAAATATACAGCTTAGGCTAAATACAACACCATATACACCTACGTATTTAAAGCCAGCAGGTAGAGGAAGTGAGGGGCCAGTAACTTGAAAACCGGATGAGACGGAGACAGATTCCTGTGAGTTAAAACTGCAACGCCTTCCATTTTCAGATGAGTTCCCCCTACCCAAAATACATAAAGTCATTTAATTTAAAGAGAAAAAACATTGATAACAAAAACATGGACAAATATAAAATTTTCTCATATGCTGTTGAGATCCTTATTAAAAAAAATCCGTACCATCAACACAATGGATAAAATCGAGACTCAAAGTCGTTGCTGAGAAATGAGCCACAAGTGGAAAGTTAAGTAAAACATTCTGTCATCCTTTATCGAAGTATCACATCGATCCCTCTGAACAGACTAAAGCAAGTCGATTAGTTTAAACTAAAGCCAGTCCAGTATTTATCAATCAGACATGTCGGGATCCCTGTACCTTACCTAAATGGGTGAAGGACTGGTGATAGCTGCTGTCTGCATGATTGAACCACAGTTTGGCTGTGAGCCAAGTGTATTCGGGATCCGTGGGAAGGAACACCTACCACAAAAATGTCATCACGGTAACATATAACTACCGTACATACTCTACTATAAATAAATACAAAAACCAAAGTTATCATTGTTTTAAGATTTGGCTTGTTTTCCGATGTATACATGTTATTGAGTAGGGCGTGTTTGGCTTTGAACACAAATTATTGACAAAGTATTGAGTAGGGCTCGTTTCACTTTATACACAAGTTATTGACAGGAGCTTGATTTCTTGTGTACACAAGTTATTGACAGGAGCTTGATTTCTGGTGTACACATGTTATTGACAGTTGGCTTGTTTTCACGTATACACATGTTATTTACAGTTGGCTTGTTTTCACGTATACACATGTTATTGACAGTGGGCTTGATTTCCGGTGTAAACATGTTATTGACAGGGGCTTGGATTCCGGTGTAAACATGTTATTAACAGGGGGTTGTTTTCACGTATACACATATTATTGACAGGGGCTTGATTTCCGGTTTACACATGTTACTGACAGGGGCTTGATTTCCGGTGTACACATGTTATTGACAGGGGCTTGGATTCCGGTGTACACATGTTATTGACAGGGGCTTGGATTCCGGTGTATACATGTTATTGACAGGGGTTTGTTTTCACGTATACACATATTATTGACAGGGGCTTGATTTACGGCGTGCACATGTTACTGACAGGGGGTTGTTTTCACGTATACACATATTATTGCCAGGGGCTTGATTTCCGGTTTACACATGTTTCTGACAGGGGCTTGATTTCCGGTGTATACATGTTATTGACAGGGGTTTGTTTTCACGTATACACATGTTATTGACAGTGGGCTTGAATTCCGGTGTACACATGTTATTGACAGGGGCTTGTTTTCCGGTGTACACATGTTATTGACAGGTTCTTGGATTCCGGTGTACACATATTATTGACAGGGGCTTGATTTCCGGTGTACACATGTTATTGACAGGGGGTTGTTTTCCGGTGTACAAATATTATTGACAGGGGTTTGATTTCCGGTGTACACATGTTACTAACAGGGGTTTGTTTTAATGTATACATATATTATTGACAGGGGCTTGATTTCCGGTGTACACATGTTATTGACAGTGGCTTGATTTCGGGTGTACACATGTTAATGACAGGGGGTTGTTTTCCGGTGTACGCATGCTATTGGCAGGGGCTTGATTTCCGGTGTACATATGTTATTGACAGGGGCTTGTTTTCCGGTGTACACATATTATTGACTGGGGCTTGATTTCGGGTGTACACATGTTAATGACAGGGGGTTGTTTTCCGGTGTACGCATGTTATTGGCAGGGGCTTGATTTCCGGTGTACATATGCTATTGACAGGGGCTTGTTTTCCGGTGTACACATGTTATTGACAGGTGCTTGGATTCCGGTGTATACATGTTATTGACAGGGGCTTGATTTCGGGTGTACACATGTTAATGACAGGGGGTTGTTTTCCGGTGTACGCATGTTATTGGCAGGGGCTTGATTTCCGGTGTACATATGCTATTGACAGGGGCTTGTTTTCCGGTGTACACATGTTATTGACAGGTATTTGGATTCCGGTGTATACATGTTATTGACAGGGGCTTGATTTCCGGTGTACACATGGTACTGACAGGGGTTTGTTTTCACGTAAACACATATTATTGACAGGTGCTTGGATTCCGGTGTACACATGTTATTGACAGGGGCTTGATATCCGGTGTACACATGTTATTGACAGGGGCTTGTTTTCACGTATACACATATTATTGACAGGGGCTTGATTTCCGGTGTACACATGTTACTGAAAGGGGTTTGTTTTCAGGTATACACATATTATTGACAGGGGCTTGATTTTCGGTGTACACATGTTACTGACAGGGGTTTGTTTTCCGGTGTACGCATGTTATTGACAGGTGCTTGGATTCCGGTGTATACATATTATTGACAGGGGCTTGATTTCCGGTGTACACATGTTACTGAAAGGGGTTTGTTTTCAGGTATACACATATTATTGACAGGGGCTTGATTTTCGGTGTACACATGTTACTGACAGGGGTTTGTTTTCACGTATACACATATTATTGACAGGTGCTTGGATTCCTGTGTACACATGTTATTGACAGGGGCTTGATTTCCGGTGTACACATGTTACTGACAGGGGTTTGTTTTCACGTATACACATATTATTGACAGGGGCTTGATTTCCGATGTACACATGTTACTGACAGGGGTTTGTTTTCACGTTTACACATATTATTGACAGGGGCTTAATTTCCGGTGTACACATGTTACTGACAGGGGTTTGTTTTAATGTATACACATATTATTGACAGGGTCTTGCTTTCCGGTGTACACATGTTATTGACAGGGGCTTGTTTTCCGGTGTACATATGCTATTGATAGGGGGCTTGTTTTCCGGTGTACACATGTTATTGACAGGTGCTTGGATTCCGGTGTATACATGTTATTGACAGGGGCTTGATTTCCGGTGTACACATGTTACTGACAGGGGTTTGTTTTCACGTATACACATATTATTGACAGGTGCTTGGATTCCGGTGTACACATTTTATTGACACGGGCTTGTTTTCCGATGTAAACATGTTATTGACAGGGGTTTGATTTCCGGTGTACGCATTTTATTGACAGGGGCCTGTTTTCCGATGTACACTTGTTTTTGACAGGGGCTTGTTTTCCGGTGTACACATATTATTAACAGGTGCTTGATTTTCGGTGTATACATGTTATTGCCAGGGGCTTGATTTCCTGTGTATACATGGTATTGACAGGGGCTTGATTTCCGGTTTATACATGTTATTGACAGGGGCTTGATTTCGGGTGTATACATGTTATTGACAGGGGCTTGATTTCAGGTGTATACATGTTATTGACAGGGGCTTGTTTTTCCGGTGTACACATGTTATTGATAGGGGTTTGATTTCCGATGTACACATGTTATTGACAGGGGCTTGATTTCCGCTGTACACATGTTATTGACAGGGGCTTGATTTCCGCTGTATACATGTTATTGACAGGGGCTTGATTTTCGGTGTATACATGTTATTGACAGGGGCTTGTTTTTCCGGTGTACACATGTTATTGATAGGGGCCTGATTTCCGATGTACACATGTTATTGACAGGGGCTTGGTTTCTGTTGTACACATATTATTGACAGGGGCCTGTTTTCCGTTGTACACATATTATTGACAGTGGGCTTGTTTTTACGTATACACATGTTATTGACAGTGGGATAGTTTTCCGTTGTACACATGTTATTGACAGTGGGATAGTTTTCAGTTGTACACATGTTATTGACAGTTGCTTGTTTTCCGGTGTACACATGTTATTGACAGGAGGTTTGTTTTCACGTTTACACATATAATTGACACTGGCCTGTTTTCCGTTGTACATATATCATTGAGTAGGGGTCTCGTTTGACTTTATACACACGTTATTAACAGGAGCTTGTTTATCGGTGTACACATATAATTAACAGTGGGTAGAATATACATTGTAGATAAGGTTTTTTTCCCCAAATTTAGTCATATGGATGAACTTAATTGTCGATGCCCAAATATTACTTGTACTTACAGGGTTGTCTTTTCCTGGTTTCTGAAATAGCTGTATAGCTATCGGCATCAACTTCTGTTTTCCATTCAGGAAGAAAAGGGCTATTGGAGCGCATACCTGAAGAAAGTAATGGCGATGTAAAGGAACAAACAATCGACTATTAAAGAGCGTATATCTCATCTTGGGGTTTCATGTGAACGTCATGCATATAGTTTTCCTTTTTTTTTTCTTTTTTCTTTTCTTCAGTTAACGATAATTACATAAAAATCTTCATTCAACTAAGTAATATGTATCTCTTAGGAAACGACTTGCTCTGTAAATGATTCATTTCTGGTTTCAATATATATGTACATGGGATGGATATACTGAGAAGTACTCAGAAAAGCATTATTGTCAAACAAAAAGGAAAAATCATATTTCCGCTTTACCACTTTATCTTCTCTCCCGCAAGGAAGACCATCCAAGATTTCATAATCAACGAGGAACAAACGTTTGGCTTGTATAGCTGATGCTAAGGTTAATCCCTCTAAGCTTTGTTTTACCATATCGTCTGTAACGCCCATTCTGTAACATAAACCTTAACCTTACGCTTTTGTTATCTGACAAAAAGAAAGGAGGACCATGTCTACAATAAGAAAATGTAACGAATATGTAAAAGAGATTATATTTTAAAGGATTCCGTTATGGAGTAACCGTTAACTTGTTTTGAACTATCTTGTAAACATGTTGATAATTGTATCTGATCGAGTAACTTGGAGGCTTTTAAACGGAAGGAAAATCAATAAAACGTCTATAACGTGTGAACAGATATCTGTGTCTCACGTTGGTGAAATGAAGGTAAGGAAACCTTGTTCAGGTGAGTGTGTGTTTGGATCATACACTCAATATATTCATCAATGTAGTCTTACCTAGACAGGACCTATTTTGATATATTTCGATACAGTTTTTAAAATCAACAGATTTCAGTGTGTTAAAAAAGTACGGCAAAATTCATACTATTTTAAGTAAGAATGTGTATTAGCATGTGAAGAATAGCCGGAGTGTTTAGGGGAAATAGATATGAAATCTGCACAATATAGCTCTATTGTATCATTAAGTGTCATTCCGATAGCATTATCTATTAAGCTTAAACTTGCTAGAGTGGTTGCACCTTAGTGTAACGGAAGTAAAGTCGACCTCCACCGAAAACAAATTACGGCTAAAGGAAAAAATAGCGATAAGGAGACAGGCAATGTATTAACTATATAAATGAATATGGAACTGTGAAAAAAGATAGCATTATTAATTGGCTATAATGTACCAATATGTCTCATCCGCATGCTTAGGAATCTAGATATAATTTCAATCCGTTTGCAACTTAATTCATGGGATGGAATAAATAAATTCCATAGCGCTTTAAGACAGTATAGTTTTAGTGCATATCGATAGTGAAATGTATTACTCACTTTTTTGGGACGGCAGTACACAACTCTATAACGCAATTGTTTATCTTGGCTATTCTTTGGTTGCCAAAATATTCATCCTCTGTCCAATTCGCCACACTCTGACAACGGAAACAATTACATTTTTTCTCTGTGTTACACTGGTAGAAACAATCAGTGTAAAGCATACATTGGTCTTGTGAAATTCCTTCATACAACGTGTATTGTTTAAATATTAAGACTATATCGCCAAATATAATTAAACTTTTAATTTTTTGCTACTTTAGATACATACGTTTACAAATGAGAATATCCTAAACGTATAAAATCACTGGTATTGTCGCTGTTTATCAGCTTACATGTCGTCTGAGGTTTTATATAGAAGTGTTAACCAACCGCGGCTGACTTACATCCACCGTTGTATTTGGTAATCACAACACTTTGCAACGTCGTCTTCGATTGTGACGTGGTGAATAATGGCATTATTTTAAAAGGAACATTGAGTTTTCAAAGTTCAAATATTGACATTATTGGAAAGAAGGGTCCCGAACTCGTGATGGCGGGTTAACATATTTATATCTACCCCCTAACTATCAATATGTATTTTTCAAATTGTAACAGACTCTCGATAGAAATGTCTGAAACTATATACTTAAAAACATGACTGAAACTTGCACGTGAAAGCTACAACTCTGTACACCGCTGAAGGTTTGAGGAAGATAATAACCATGATCAATGTTTTTCTTCCATGTCCCGTGCTTACAGGACGGGGGGAAATCAATTTCGATGTGTTGCACTTGAAACAAAGCTGTTGACTTCAATAACGTATTTTACCCTGTTTTCGAGAACCTAGGCTTCTCTGATAAGTTCGTTGCCAGAATAAGATAGCTATATAGTGCATGTTGTGTCCATGTTGTGACATTTCAGTGAGCCGGTACTTTAAAGTGACAACAGAGTGGTACAATCATCCTGGAGTGTCGTCGTTATATGACTTCAGGTTTTGAAGAAATAAAACACAAAATTCCAAAGAAAGAAATATATAGCTCAATTGATGGTATAACATGCCGGTATCAACCATGTCTCGTTTGGTTAAGCCTAGGTCTCTGCCCTATTTTTGTGTTATTCATGTCTGTCTGCACCTCGCATAAACTGTTCTTTTTGTATAACTGTTAACATTTACTAAGTTAATCAATCAACGCTCAGAACATTTGTATAGGATCTGTATCGTGTTATTCTCCCCAACCTAAATGGCACGTTAATTACATTTTTTGTTGTTTCCATTTGTGTTGCAATAATACTGTGCCTAATGTAGCACACATATAGCCTGCAGTAAAGTAGGTGGGTTTATATAATATGCCTGTGGCTTGGCATACCGTGTTGATAAAATACATCTGTTTTCAAGTTGAAAGTTTTTATGTTATTTTCTCTCTGCTATGCTCAAAACCTAGTAAAATTTACAACATATGAACCACTGCATCGGGCAATACTTGAATACACTTTCTAGTTTGTTTTAATACTAAGACTAAGAGCAATCTAATTTACGTGGGAAAGGAGTTGTATATATACATGGGAATGGTTTGTCAATTATCGCGATGAAGGGTTTGTCAATTATCGCGATGAAGGGTTTGTCAATTATCGCGATTTGTCAATTATCGCGATGAAGGGTTTGTCAATTAATGTGGAGGAGGACAAACAATGAGGGTTTGACGACTTACGTCGGGAATAACAAACACTTCTTTGGTGTAAACGTTCTTCAGATCATCCAGGTCCCTCCAGTTATCACTGGTAAGCTTGATAATTTTGCTCGTAAGGATAGCCTGTGCCTTCCTCTTCCCGATATCCCACTGTTGGACAGGAGTATATGTGATATAACAGAACATGTCTTAATTGACGTCTTACGTTAACGACCTCCTGTAATTTCGGACAGGTTTCTGTTTGCCGGTGTACACAAATCGCCCAGGATGGTGTATGTATATACATCGATTACAAAGTAAAATGTAAGGGATAGTCTATTGTTTAGTCTATTGGAAACATTTTAAACATTGATACACCATATACATTGAAGCCTCTTCATCCAAACGAAAATCAACATATCATAATTCATTCAGGTTTGTATTGTATTTGATATGCTAAAATAAAACAATAAGTACAGCTATTGCAAACTAAATTCAGTGCATAATTTTCTAATGATCATTTGGATACGTTACGACATTTTCTGGAACAAAATACTAATAAATGCAATATTAAAAATAACACCCTTTTTCTTATCAGATATTTTCGACATAAGAATATAAAATCGACAAGGGTATCATTTATTTTACAACTACTAAATTAACTATTGTGTCAATATAGTATTATATATTATATTAGTTAACTGAGTATGTCATCTTACCATGTAATCGAAAGAAAACTGTTCATCTTCAGGCAGGTTCTTCACCTAAGGGCAATAAATGTAGTGTTGTTTAAGTTAAGCGATCGTGTAGTGTACCTTATGGTCAAAATGGGTTATGTAGGTAACAAGTAGTTATTGGATCATAATGACAGCAGAAAGCATAAGGCAGGCAAACGACTATGAGTATTCATAGAAAGAAAGCTTACTTCATATTCACCTCCATTTCAGCGCATACAGACGAATTGCTTGGCTTTTCCTTTCAGATGTGGATTTATTTCAAATGTTTGATTGGAATTAAATTTTACGAAAATAGAAAGTGTTATGAGACTGTCGGGTGGATAATCATTAATTTAACTTTCCAGAGGAGTGATCTGTGTCCCAATTTCCACTGTACTCGGTGTTCTATACCTGTGGAGGAAGCCCTGGTGCCTTTACCGTCAGCTCGTACTGTTTTCGTGCGTCCTTTAGCTCCATCTCCCTCTGCTCCTTGAAAGGGTCATCAGCCGGAAGTGACGTATCAAGATGGCGCACTTTGTAGTGGTAGTTGGGTTTGATCCATCTGAAAAATGGAAACACGAAGATCTGTTTGGAACAAACTACCTCAATTACGTCCACGTACCAGTCATCCAAGATGCCTCCCGTGTCTCGCCATAATTCTATATAGTTCACTTTGTTCAGCCTACATCCTGTCACGGTGAACGAATCTATTTGTCCCCGTTCGAAGTCGTTTCTGAAAAATTTATCCAAGTTGTATGTATCTGTTTTGTTTCCATCGTCACAATGAAGACAAATCTCTACGTTTGCGTCGGTGCCTGCGTTCTTCTTATCCCCTGTCTTCACGGAGATATCATATACGGCATTGGCAGACATTTTTGGTTCTCAATGGTCCTACCAAAAATTCTGAAGAGATAAAAACATACAAAACTTAATAAGAAAATTGAAAATGTGGAACATTTCTCCGAACGCTTTATTCAGAAAGGATTTTTTCTTGAGTACCTCTAATCTAAAATAAAAATCTGAAAGAGTTTTCTTTAAAATGTTCGTAGGCTTTGATCCAAAGAATTCCCATTAAAAACATTGCATGTTATCATAAGTTTACTGGGTGTAAACTAAAGTTTTTATTAAGGAAAAGATATCAGTAACAGCAATCACAAAACTAACTATGTTTACCTTCTTAAACACAGGTAAATATATACAGGGGGCGGAAGATCCAACGTCCGCATAATAGCAGGTTCTGTTGGGATGTATAATATAAGCAACCTTAAACCTATGTTTACACCTTTGGTCAGCTGACGACGGCCCACTTAGTTATACAAGTAAACCTTGTCTCAAAATTGATGATGATCACCCTTCCATTAATATGCTATTCTAACCAGATAATAGCGCAACGTATTTGATAAATCAACAAGTTCGAGATCATTTATTATATCAAGCTTTATAGCTCATAAATTGTGCATATGCATACAGTGCCACATGAAGTAAAAAAATAAGCAACAACCCATATACACACCCATCCTCGATATCCAGGGGTTACGCTCACTTTCGCTCTCTACACCCCTGGAATATGCATCAAAAGAATTTCGCGGTCACGTAACGGTAAAAAATGACAGGCTTTGAAGTCGGGCGTCTCTCTTTTTGTAATCTTCAAAGGGCAGGTATCAGCCTAGGGATCGGTCAGTTTTTTTCCCCTGAGACCAATCAAACAGCTATCTTCGTGCCTTTAATATTGCTATGAAATATGCCAGGGGTGTAGAGAGCGAATGTGAGCGTAACCCCTGGATATCGAGGATGATACATACCACTTCCGCACCTTTTACTAAAACATGTAGAGATATAGCTTACCCTGCTAAGGAGTTAGGCGCTAAGTAACATAATAACAGTTTATAATACGGATATCCTTATACATTACTGACAAACACTAAAATACAGTAAACCTAATTCAATACATTTTGCTGTCTTCTATAAACATTTCTAGCCAAATAGGCTATTGGTTTAAAAAAAGAAATATGGAAAACAACTTAAATTAACACATTTTTGTGTGTCTGATATAGTAAGGTTTGATAAAGACTTGTATTAGTATTTTTGTCGTTACATTTCGTGTTATTGTAATGATTATCAAAACAGTAAATAAAATGCTGTAATAGGATTTTAAAAAGAAATAAGATGAAATACACACAAAACTACATCGCTCACACTATATAGCCTGGCTTAGGGAAGCAGAAAAGGATCTTCTGACAAATTGAACACTGGTCTGAGAAAATTATTCTTTGTCTGGAGAAATAGCATATTTTTGTCTAATTCAGAAACA
The DNA here is from genome assembly GCF_002113885.1 of Mizuhopecten yessoensis. NCBI lineage: Eukaryota > Metazoa > Mollusca > Bivalvia > Pectinida > Pectinidae > Mizuhopecten > Mizuhopecten yessoensis. The sequence continues at coordinate 221,156 of NW_018408171.1, read as the reverse complement.
ACCGAGTTCCTCCCCTTTCAAGTCCGGCTTAATCTGAGATGATGTTGCAGTTCAACTTATTCTTTATGATTTGGCGACTAATAATAATGTTGATCAGAAACACGTAGGGATTTTTAACAACCCTGTCTAACCACATAATTATATCTATGATAGAGCTTATGAAATAGTTAAGATACCTTTCAGCATAAAAGAATTAAAATCGACAGGATATTTTATATACTTATTAATACTCTGTTAATCCAGTGTAGAAAAAATGTCCACACTGGCGGATGCTACATTATGGAGTCGATTGAACTTGAAGCAGTACGTGTTATAACAGGCTGAAGCAGTACGTGTTATACCAGGCTGAAGCAGTACGTGTTATAACTGGTTGAAGCAGTACGTGTTATAACACGTACTGCTTCAACCAGTTATAACACGTACTGCTTCAGCCTGTTATGGCAGGTACTGCTTCAACCTGTTATAACACGAACTGCTTCAGCCTGTTATAACACGTCCTGCTTCAACCTGTTATAACACGTACTGCCTCAGCCTGTTATAACACGTACTGCTTCAAGTTCAATCGACTCCATAATGTAGCATCCGCCAGTGTGGAGTCGATTGAACTTGAAGCAGTACGTGTTATAACAGGATGAAGCAGAACGTGTTATAACAGGTTGAAGCAGTACGTGTTATGACATGTTGAAGCAGTACGTTTTATAACAGGCTGAAGCAGTACGTGGTATAACAGGTTGAAGCAGTACGTGTTATAACGGGCTGAAGCAGTACGTGTTATAACATGTTGAAGCAGTACGTGTTATAACAGGATGAAGCAGAACGTGTTATAACAGGTTGAAGCAGTACATGTTATAACAGGCTGAAGCAGTACGCGTTATAACAGGTTGAAGCAGTACGTGTTATAACACGTACTGCTTCAACCTATATTAACACGTACTGCTTCAACCTGTTATAACCCGTACTGCTTCAACCTGTTATAACAGGTTGAAGCAGTACGTGTTCTAACAGGTTGAAGCAGGACGTGTTATAACAGGCTGAAGCAGTTCGTGTTATAACAGGTTGAAGCAGTACGGGTTATAACAGGTTGAAGCAGTACGTGTTAATATAGGTTGAAGCAGTACGTGTTATAACATGTTGAAGCAGTACGTGTTATAACAGACTGAAGCAGTACGTGTTATAACAGGCTGAATCAGTACGTGTTATAACAGGTTGAAGTAGTACGTGTTATAACAGGTTGAAGCATTACGTGTTATAACAGGCTGAAGCAGAACGTGTTATAACAGGTTGAAGCAGTACGGGTTATAACAGGTTGAAGCAGTACGTGTTCTAACAGGTTGAAGCAGGACGTGTTATAACAGGCTGAAGCAGTACGTGTTATACCAGGTTGAAGCAGTACGTGTTATAACAGGTTGAAGCAGTACGTGTTATAACAGGTTTCAGGACGGAGAACAAGTCGTTATATTCAATATTTGGCCCATTATGCATTGATGCTTCAAATTTCGATCAATTTTTTTAAAGATTTGCTTTTAAAACGAAATAAATCCCAGTATTTAATGTGTATGAGTAAATCAAACCATACGATTTTAACAACATAGCAAATTATCATTTTCGTAACAGTATACTATTTGGTGTGCCAATATCAAGAATTTGACTGTAATACTAGTTTTTCCCCCGAAACTTATTTCAAATTTAAACATTAGTTTCTTATCTGTCTGTTGTTAACAATGCTATCCGATAATTAACTGATATGAATATTCATGGATATTGGTGGATGCTTGTCGGCTTGGCATCTGTCTAACTCATTCCGACACAGCAGAGTGTAATTGTATGGACGATTTGACAGAGTGTAATTGTATGGACGATTTGACAGAGCTGGTTAGAAGTACATGTGTGGCTGCCTATATTTGTTGCAACCCTCGTTTAGTAATATAGTTGCAACAACTGGTAGCCATTTTGTTCAAAAATAACATAAAAATGTCAGATGTTTTTATCTGTACGTTTGTCAGTGTTGACTATCAATATGATGAGTATGCTTAGCTTATCGTTAAAGGAGGGGGCTCCCATAAGCTTTGTCTGGAGCCCAAGTCCCGCTCTGTGTAAGAATAGACAATGAAATATTCTGAAATAGAAAACTTAATTACACAATTAATAAACAGTAAATAATGTGCTATAGAACTAACAACGATAACCTAAAAATACTTCTACGTCTGCATCAGTTTTTCATATAATTAGATTAGAACAATTCCCAAAACGTATACCAGAGAAAAGACATTGTGACCAGTTTAAGATATACATCACAAACAGATTCCAAATATATTTTAACGTCATGATCAACACATGAAACATCAATGTATTTAGATATTTAGATGAGATGGATCTAGAAATTAAAACTCATCTGAATAGATAGGTACTAAGGTACTGAATTATCAACGATTTTGATGTATGGCATTTTGAGATAACGACTTCCAATTATCTCTGGGGATTATCTGTAAAAAATGGATGATGCATTATGCATCTTAAACAGTAGATTTTTTTTCAATTGCAGACACGTTATAACAACAACCATTACGCCCACACCTTTGTATGATTATCTATAACAGAAATATTCTGGCATTTTGAAATTATACGACATTTAGACTCATCCGTTCTGACTAACACGAGATTGGTCTGATTATAGTAATTCTAACGATATATATTCTAAAACCAACATTTACTGTACTTATGAATGTTTGACTAGTTTTGTAATGTGTGTAAACGTGCAAACTATACATGTAACAGGACCTAAGATAAAGAGGGTTTTAAAACCTTAGCTTTATGCATTAGTGTATCTGTATGTAATGTCTCGGTAGGAATAATGTGTACTACTGATAACGTCGTTAAAGTCCAAACAGCGTCTCTTAATAAATGATCGATGAAGAACCATTGAAGATGTCCATGGGGTTTTCGTTAAAAACTTCCTTTTATAGTATCGAATGAAGCAGAATACGTGAACTATTTTTACGAATAAGTCTTGCAGTAGTTTACCACAAGATTCTACAACGGGAAACATCAAATATTAAATTGTATAGCTTTTCCAGTTGATTTTAAGTTACAATCTCTATACACTGTTTGATGGCACCCGAGTTCATGACCTCCGACTTCCATGACGCCATATTAAAGAACATTACTGAACATTTCAATATGTCTCATTCATTTGTGAAAAGTATCACTGCAGGTAATAAAAACGTTCTCGTTTGATTAAAAAACCCTATACTTAACTGATAACTTATACTTAACTGATAACTTATACTTAACTGACAACATATACTTAACTGATAACTTATACTTAACTGATAACTTATACTTAACTGATAACTTATAATTAACTGATAACATATACTTAACTGATAACTTATACTTAACTGATAACTTATAATAAAATGCTATGATTGTTGCACTGACAGAATCTTCTGCAGTGTAACTTCGTTAATGACTGGAAAAAATATATATCAGATGTACGGACTTGAACAAGTCTAAAGTAGATTAAACGCTGAATATTTGTGATGTTTAGGTCGAAAAGTCAACCATGACTGTACAGTTAATGAGTCTATCCACAGCAACTCTAGCGTAACACACATTAGAGTGGGTTATGAATATAATTAACATTACTGACAAGTCAATACGCCATGATGATGATCAAAGATATATATATTTATGGTGGCCCATTGTGGCCATACAGGTATCTTATTTTGTCAATTGGAAATTCAAAGTCACGCCAAACGGACAGACGGGAAAAGCTGTAATCCAGACAACACCGCAGGTCGAAACATTCTATGACAACATATAATCTAAGATAAAGCACCTGACAACTTAACATTTTCGTCAACACTTTAAGTTACTGCGATACTTAAAAAGACGTATGACATTCTTGGTTCATGTTGAAGGCGAAGTGTAATGCGTGTGGTGAGTGTAAGCGGTATTCTTACATATAGGTCAGTGTGTTATAAAACGAGAATATAATCGTCTATCGAATTATTAATAGAAATGATATGAAAAGTAATTAAAGTCAATTGTTCCAGTGCATGAACTATTAGAAGCCTTAAAAAAAATGGTATATGTCTTGTGTTATTGGTAAGGGATTCTCGTCAGAAAATGTTATATGCCCTCTGACCTTGTAATCATGTTTGATTTTCAATTACTGAAACGGGTCACATACATACATGTACATATCACACACAAAAATTGGAAACTTTAAGGGAAGTAACTCTCGTATTCAAACAGCAGACGTTGCTCCTATTCAGTAACACCAAAGGTTACTACCGGGAGATATAGCCACTATGAGCCGCCATAGAAACCCTCACATATTCACAAACACAGTAGAAAAAACCACTTACACAGTGAACACCCCAGGGCAGTTATATACACACTATTTAGTGAGGGGGCATATATCGATAAAGCTTTATACAAATTGCCATATGTAATTAATTAAAACAGCTAAAGTAATCACATGATATACAGTACATTAGGATCAATATCATAACTTATACAGCTACCTGCTTATATGCGTTGGTAGAAAAACATACTTTTTACACAAGTTTGCTAAAAGAAGAGGTTTAAGGCAAAGTTCAGGAATGACTCATTTTAGGATAGATAGTTCGATTTATATACGCCACTGTAGTAATATAATTGTCCCAGCTGTACTTTATGGTAAATAGTTTTTTCACCAGTGAATGAAATGTGTGGAATGTTTTAAGTGGTAAACGTTCATGTGATAGACTATTAAATTGACATTGTATTGCAGATAGACATTTTTCGCTCACAGAATACTTGAATGAAGTCTACTTGATAGCAAAGGCATTTCGTTATTTCAGGATTAACTTGAATATGTTTTTCATGTTATGGAGCTATAACACAAAAACACGGAGTGTACTCTCATCATGAACAGCTTCGCAGTTTATTTAGAATACACTCCGTTTTTTTGTGTTATAGCTCCATAACATTAAAAATATATTCAAGTTAATCCTTATACTTTAATCTACTATACACAATCCCTGTGGAAATACACTTTTATTGATGGACTCTTTTCTCTTAGAAATTATTGCGCGGCTGTATAAGCCAATACAAAGCGACGTTACAACGTTATGGGCTGATAACATAAATTTTTAAGCCAACGCAAATGCTTGTTACAAGCACGATTGAATTATAATAATGTAAATTAACACGTTGTTTATTTTCTTACCGACTAATCTATCAGTAAGTCTCCTTTATCGGTACAATAAAGCCAGTATTGACAGAGGATAGTGTCGTAGGTAATTCTAGGCAAAATATAAGTAAAAAAAATCCATAGGTGTCCAATATCGCTCGAATGGACTTATCAACCAAACACATTAATTATAGCTCACATACCCGTTGTATGATAAACAAGCAAATATGAATGGAGACCGTTACAAATAATCTTATATAGAGACTGTTAAATATAAGGTACATGCAATACAAAACTAAAGGGGGATAGGTCAGACAATACAATCACGTATTGTGTATTATAATATGTGACGACAAATATGTGACGACAAATAAAGAATATTTTTGCCAACGGAGCAACAAAAGATAGCCACACATATTAAAAGAATTGAGCAGTCAAAAAAAACAAATGAAAGGACACATAATGTGTGTTGTATATCTACGTACTTATAAAGGTAGTTTATTATAATAATTAATTTAAATACAAGGCTAGCTAGAAATAATAGAATAAGCTGTATTAGTATTTTGTACAATTATGCTTTACATCTATTTAGTATATGTATATAGATATGTTTGTCATCGTTATTTACCAACCATATGTGTATTAATTCAGTGGATCAGGCTGAAATTGAAACACTTTACGCTGTAGATGAGAAATACAAATCTTTCTTATAAACACATAAATACAAAACTTGTATCAATTACATTTCATCAGTTACAATAGTTTTACTATTATCCATACCTTTTATTCTGGCAGAATATGTGTTATTTATCGGACACAAGCAAAGGGAAGAGTTAAAACATACACCAAATTGTATTTAAAATGATGTTTCACAAAACATGATTTGGTATTATTGTCCATTAGTATCATTAATAAATTCAGAGACAGTTTCAGCATATTATAAAATTGTTATCCCGACCTTTACCAGACTAAGTAAGTAATTTGTTATGTTACCTGTGTTGGTCCTGTCCTGACAGCTGTAGGAGGCGTTTTAACCTTCAGTACTCACATAACCTGGAGTGATCACAAGGGGTACAGCCATACGTTATAGATTCTATTTTTACCGTTTTTATACCCAGGGATTCCATGCTCCGTTAACGTTGTTTGATCAGTGACGAATTGAATGGCAAACAGTCTTTGTGAACTATGTTGGTCTATTTTCGCAGCACAAGGGGAGTTGTAATAAAAAAAAACAGTAAAGAATATCTGTTGCTCCATCATTATGTTGTTAACATAAGTCTGAAACATTAGCCACGTTTATACCGAAACACTGGGGGCTGGTGATGTTAACAACATTGAATTAGCATTCGTTTAAACATCTCCATTAGTAAGTGTGCTCACCTCTCAAAACACAATACCCAAGAACACACAAGACATATTTGATTCAAAGGTATCACATCTCAGACCTGGGAATCGTGACCAAAAAAGCGAAGTTAATTTTAACTCTTTTAAACCTAGCACAAGTATTTCTAAATATAACATGCAGCCTTCAACAAAAGCACTAAGTTACCGTCATCCATCACTACGTCACGCAACAAGGTCACGAGATAAGTATCGCTGCCGTAACAGCAGTTTCTGGCATCACACAAAAAAATGCCGCTGTTATCGCCGAGCATAACTTTTGTCTCTCTCGGTTAAAAAGTTACTTCAAAACCTGTTTTATTTATGCATAATAAGATGGCGTCATACTGTCTGCTTCAAATAAACAGCTTGAAAAATCTCATTGAAGAGATGAAAGCGCTAAAGGCCAGTTGTTTATATATATATACCAGAGAAGAAATAAAATGGTGTAGCACCTGTTGAAATATCAAAACCTTGTGATAACGGTAACTGCTGAGATCAAAACAATCTCGGTTTAGATTACGGTTGTATATCTATTCACGCTTTGTTATAGCCACTATATATAAGACTAACAAATCCAATTGACATTGAAAGTCGTCGACTAATTGTTGACATCATCATTATTATGACGTTTAAGTTGTAACGTTGGATTCATATGGCCCTCCCTGAAAGATGGCTGTTTCATTTATTAAACACACGTTTAGGATATATTCACCTGTGAACTTAATGGTGCTTTTTTTCTAAATTGATTAAATATTTTAAGGAAATGAATGATTTTAAGATTGTAAATAAAAGTATTTATCTGCTTTCAGATGGTATTCAAAACGAGTGCTAAATGAAAGCAGGCCAATGCTTAAATGTAACGCATTTCCAGATAAAAACAACTAGATATTAAATTTCCATTTTATTTTTATTCTTATACGGCTGCTTTCATGGTGATTTTTTGGCCGACTGGTTGATGGCCTTGGGCAATCACAGGTTTATATTTTTGCTGTTTTGATGGAAAGGAAAAGACATCACAGTCATAAAACCCAGGTAAAGTCAACCAGATACAGCAACAAGTCTCTCCGTTAACAGACGGATCAACCAGATACAGCAACAAGTCTATCCGTTAACAGGCGGACCAGCCTGCCATATGACACTGCTGGGGTGAACGTATTGTTAATGTTCATGCACATATCTCATCATTTACTGTCTGGTTGCCTCCTTATGTTTGGTTATACAACAATGTATATGAAATGATTCTTCAATCTTAATATTTTACCTAGAGTTTTCACAGCATCATTTTATCACTTGACGTTTGGTCTTGTGACATTCACTCTACGTATTGTTTTATCATAAAATTATGTTGACAGATGTATTTACCTGCCTGTTACTGCTTTCGGTGTGAAGTTCCTATGTAATATTCATTTTCTCAATTGATGTAGTACAAAAGAAAGCGGCGTTATCATGACATATTCTTGCTATCACAAAGAAAGGGGCGTTATCATTTCATATTCTTGCTATTACAAAGAAAGGGGCGTTATCATGACATATTCTTGTTATCATAAAGAAAGGGACTTTATCATGACATATTCTTGCTATTACAAAGAAAGGGGCGTCATCATGACATATTCTTGCTGTCACAAAGAAAGGGGCATCATCATGACATATTCTTGCTGTCACAAAGAAAGGGCTTTATCATGACATAGTCTTGCTGTCACAAAGAAAGGGGCGTTATCATTTCATATTCTTGCTATCACAAAGAAAGGGACGTTATCATGACATATTCTTGCTAGCATAAAGAAATGGGCGTTATCATGACATATTCTTGCTATCACAAAGAAAGGGGCGTTATCATGTCATATTCTTGCTATCACAAAGAAAGGGGCGTTATCATGACATATTCTTGCTATCACAAAAAAAGGGGCGTTATCATGACATATTCTTGCTTTCACAAAGAAAGGGACGTTATCATGACATATTCTTGCTATCATAAAGAAAGGGGCGTTATCATGACATATTTTTGTTATAAGAAAGAAAGGGCCGGGCGTTATCGTGACATATTCTTCCTGTCACAAAGAAAGGGGTGTTATCATGACATATTCTTGCTGTCACAAAGAAAGGGGTGTTATCATGACATATTCTTCCTATCACAAAGAAAGGGGCGTTATCATGACATATTCTTGCTATCACAAAGAAAGGGGCGTTATCATGTCATATTCTTGCTATCACAAAGAAAGGGACGTTATCATGACATATTCTTGCTATCATAAAGAAAGGGGCGTTATCATGACATATTCTTGCTATCACAAAGAAAGGGGCGTTATCATGTCATATTCTTGCTATCACAAAGAAAGGGACGTTATCATGACATATTCTTGCTATCATAAAGAAAGGGGCGTTATCATGACATATTCTTGCTATCACAAAGAAAGGGGCGTTATCATGTCATATTCTTGCTATCACAAAGAAAGGGACGTTATCATGACATATTCTTGCTATCATAAAGAAAGGGGCGTTATCATGACATATTCTTGCTATCACAAAGAAAGGGGCGTTATCATGTCATATTCTTGCTATCACAAAGAAAGAGACGTTATCATGACATATTCTTCCTATCACAAAGAAAGGGGCGTTATCATGTCATATTCTTGCTATCAAAAAGAAAGGGACGTTATCATGACATATTCTTGCTAGCATAAAGAAATGGGCGTTATCATGACATATTCTTGCTATCACAAAGAAAAGGGCGTTATCATCTCATATTCTTGCTATCACAAAGAAAGGGGCGTTATCATGTCATATTCTTGCTATACCAAAGAAAGAGACGTTATCATGTCATATTCTTCCTATCACAAAGAAAGGGGGGTTATCATGACATATTCTTCCTATCACAAAGAAAGGGGCGTTATCATGACATGCTCTTGCTATCACAAAGAAAAGGGCGTTATCATGTCATATTCTTGCTGTCACAAAGAAAGGGACGTTATCATGACATATTCTTGCTAGCATAAAGAAATGGGCGTTATCATGACATATTCTTGCTATCATAAAGAATGGGGCGTTATCATGTCATATTCTTGCTATCACAAAGAAAGGGGCGTTATCATGACATATTTTTGTTATAAGAAAGAAAGGGCCGGGCGTCATCATGACATATTCTTGCTGTCATAAAGAAAGGGGCCTTATCATGACATATTCTTGATATCACAAAGAAAGGGGCGTTATCATGACATGTTATTGCTGTCACAAATCTGGAATGACGTTATAACGAATTAGTGCGTTATGAATACTTTTTTTCGTTATACTGACTTTTAAACTTATTATGAATTAATATACCTTCGCTTTGAAACGTTTTTCGTTTTGCTTTATTTGTATATAACCCTTTTTGATTATTAGAAGGCAATTATTTCTTTTCTGTTTGAAAGTTGGTCCCTCTATGTGTTTGTACTAGGATTTAAGAACGTGATATCTATTCCATTTATTCATCAATAATGTACAAGGCAACTAGTCGAGTTCTTCAAACGACAAGGACGTCAATACACTGGTAGTGTACGGGTCAAAGCAATTACTAAAAGCAGCCTCGTTCCATTCCAGTGAACAGAATTTGCTTGAGTGGAACCAGTTCGATTTCAAACCGTAGTAACAGTTCCGTGTCAGAATCATGGATCAATATGTTTGTACAGAGTTTAAATTCTTACTGGCAATTAGACACGGGTTGTTGGTGTTTGTTGTTAGGACTTCACCCCCTACTGGTTAGATGTATGTAGCACTATGAGTGTACACCATTGTACAGGGTCGACTGATATCAGTGCAGTTACTTTTACTAGGGAAATTATACTGTAAGCGAACATATTTTAGCGGCAATCGTATTTTAGCGTTAATAGCATTTAAACTATTCAGGTTCATTATGATTGCAATTATAAATGATTATTTCTATAAATGTTTTTGTTACATATATTGTAAGCGCGCCAATTCATCAATGCGCTTATCTGATTGAATTTCTATAATGCAGTAAAATATGAGTGGGCTAAAATTAGTTCGTTTACTCTACCTGTCTTTGTCTACCTAGGAAAAAAGACAGATTACACGGATTATTATTACATTAATATCACCATCATGTCGTCATAATAAATAAGGTTGCCATAGTCACGTCATCAATTTAGTCACATATTTCATATCCCCTTGATAATGACGCTTCGTGTATAGGATTCACCACTCCATCTTGACAAAGTGACAGAAAGACAATCAATCATTTCTGTGTTTGTAAACAGAACAAGTGCACGATCACAGTTTGGAAGTTTACCACTCTGCAAAGCTTCGAGCAATATTTCTGAAATTCAGCTCGGGTTGAGATTTCTAATTCTCGCCACACAGAACGTGATAGTTTCTGTAATACTTATTGATCGAGATGATATTGCACTGGGCGCTCAAGGATTTGTTCGATGTGTCGCAGACAGTTGGCGACCTACAGACATTCCTAGATTTGGTGGAAGAAAGGAAGCATGACAGGTACGACATGTGGTGACGGAAACACTTATAACTTAAACACAAGATACAACAGAAATAGCAGATGATTTACAAATATTTTGTGTTTCCTGCTCAAGATAATTTGGAATCCTTGTTCATAATACTTGAGTTCTGAATGCAAGTATTGTTTTAAAAAGAAAGTGCTCGAATTCAAAATAACGAAGCACCCATTACAATATTTGGAAATGTTTCTGAGTGTAGAAAGTCAAACAAAGTGAATGTTTTACTGCACCTTATGGTCACCATGACCATTGAGGATTCACCGGTGGTACTAAAGATCGAAATACGGCAAATTCCAAGTCTAAGCCGAATGTTCCAAACTACGGCAAACGTGGAAAGGTCCTGTACAATCCCAGATGGTAAACAAACGTGGAAAGGTCCTATACAATCCCAGATGGTACACATCAGGTGACAACAGATTCTTGCAAATTACAGTTTTGATCTTCATTTGAATTAATCAAAATGTTGGTATGTTTCATTAAATCTGTCCCAAGACCCAATGAAGTTTTATACTTCATAAACCTAACAAAATACGCTGTAATCTTGAAATGAATTAGGGTTCCATCCAATTCTTACATTTCAAAATGTCTTTAGGGGTCATTAGAAACCACAGAACAAATATCAAATTGATAAAATGATGAATGGAATGGAATTTATCCAATCACGTTGTTAATAACGCACAACAAAGATAACAATGGGTTCAGTATAGGGTTGATAACAATGGATTCAGTATAGGGTTGATAACAATGGATTCAGTATAGGGTTGATAACAATGGATTCAGTATAGGGTTGATAACAATGGACCCAGTATAGAGTTGATAACAATGGATTCAGTATAGGGTTGATAACAATGGACTCAGTATAGGGTTGATAACAATGGATTCAGTATAGGGTTGATAACAATGGATTCAGTATGGGGTTGATAACAATGGATTCAGTATAGGGTTGATAACAATGGATTCAATATAGGGTTGATAACAATGGATTCAGTATAGGGTTGATTACAATGGATTCAGTATAGGGTTGATAACAATGGGTTCAGTATAGGGTTGATAACAATGGATTCAGTATAGGGTTGATAACAATGGATTCAGTAAAGGGTTGATAACAATGGATTCAGTATATCAGATACAACTTCTTACTTATAAATGGAAATGCCCTCTCTTTCCCTTTTGATAGCAAGATCATGTTATGAGAATCATTTTACCTTCTTTTTCTTTTCAGGAGAAAATCAGTTATCCTTAATGGTGCAACAATGTAATTCTGTGCCACATAAAACACTCCAACTTTGAATGACCGACAAACACCGGAAGATAGCTGTTTAAAGCTTGATTAATTCAACATAGTAAACGCCATTTTAAAATCTGATTCATTTCCATTTTTCGAAACTCATCACTAAAATGGCCTAGATCTAGGTTCAGAAGGAGCAGTGGTGACAAGGCATTTTAAATGAGATTTGTAAATTCAAAGACATTTTTAAAAGCATTACCGAAGGAATCATTAAGCAAACCATGCGCTGTACAATCTGGTCCAGGCAACCGTTAATGAGGCCATCACCTTAACAACATACTTATAACATCGTACAGTAGTAATTGTAAACAGTTTAGACATGTGTGAGTTATGTCCTCGAGATGTGACCACATTTAATTTGAACTTGCGGTTTTTGTTATTATTTCAGAGTATTCATGAAACAATGAACACTGTTTTTGTCCACGGTTAAGTTGACTATATAATACCGGCATTCTGTTAACGTACCTTACTCAAGTCATATACGACTTCAGTTACAGTTATATTACCGAATCTGTACAATACATCAAAATACGGTTATTGTCGACAGTTATTTGCCTAGTAATGTAGGCGCTTATACATAAAATGAATGATGACAGTTTGTCTGAAAAACATGTAAATTTGTCATGTATATCTTAAAACCAAATAGGTGACACATCATATACTCCATAGTCATGTTTGCACTTCTTATTTGTCAGTCGTTCATACAAAAAAAAAATGTTTTCACAAATCGACCAAAACTAAATATACAAAAGAGTCAATTCAATTGTTCATTTCAGCATTAATCTTAATCCCAAATCACTCTTACTGCATCAATCTGCCGATTTCTATGGGAGATCACTCTACCTAGACGTAACACGTGCTAATAAAAATGCAAATTTGTATTCACTCACCTGTTCAATCTGGCGTGTTTTGTGCCGAGGTGCCGTTGATTTTTTCACTAGATCAAAGGAGAGCCGGGTGCTATAACTAAAAGTAGCTGGTGTACCGTCAGGTATTGACGTATATTACCTATAAACACATCAAGGACATCAGAAAGCAAAATATCTGTCACGCTCCACGTGAACGTGAATAGGGTAGCAAAATGGAGACGTGTTTACCTGCACCACTCCGTGACCGGTATGTCAATGAGATTATACAAAACTGCACACATCAATTATACGACACTTATAACATCCGATTGACATTTGACTGAGATGTTGTTTGTTTGTATTTAACACGTAGTTATACTAAAACCAAACATTTAAAAGGTTGCCTTATCCTAATACAGGTGTTAAGTTCTTATCATAAAAATAACATATACTAATGAAAACATCAACATTTCAGAAATTGCAATTAAACTTTAAATAGATCATGTTTCAGACAGTCGAAAATTCAAAATGAAAATGTTCACTGACAACAGTCTTCCTTCCATTGAATTAAAACGTTTTGAAATATGCTTCTTGCGATATTCTAAAACACACGTACAATGTTGTTCCTTAGTGTTTCTTATATTTGCGATTTTGCTTAGGATATGGCAACTCTTATTACGTTTGGAGAAATTTTCCCGGGTTTTTTAACAGCTTTGCTTAAATTAGAAAAAGCGAGAAAAATATGTTTCCATGAATCTGCGCTCACAGTGACTAATAGACTATATATCCTCTGTTTTCTTTTCTCTGACACGCCCCGTAACAGTTTTAGAACAATATGTTGACACGAAGTTCTACGGTATTGCTACTACCATTTCCCGTCGATCTGGGTTATTGCATAGTTCAAGTAAATTAACAGTGTAAGTTAACATTTTTTCTAGATTGATGTTTTTGCCATTTTCATTCCAAATAAATTGTTTTTACATTTCTACATTAGCAGATTCTATGGTAGACAACGAAGCAAAGCCATAGTTGTAAAAATAATACGAAGAGAGTGATTAGAATGTAATTAAAACACCAGGCGCGATATGTGACGTGGTGTTTGATGTATTGTCAGGACTCTCCGCGTAATTACTGTAAAACAACACATAAAACAGTTCTTGTCACAAGCATAATAATTCTAAACTGTTACACAAACACAAAAAGTACATGCGTAATACATTAACATGGAGTCTAAATTTGATCTTTAACCAAATAATATACAATATACAACATTTGACATGGCACCCTATCAAGGTAACATAAGCCACTCTAAAGCGCTTTACAGTACCTAGATCTATAAATCCAACACTGAAATCTGGAAGATATTAGGATATGTTAGATAATACACAGGTTACACATCGCTCATTTCGTCAAAGGCAGTATCATCTATAGCTATATATGCAACACATGCCTGTTAATATCATCGATTAGTACATTTCCACACTTCTTATGTTTATTTACCATTTCCTCTAGTAATACAAATCGGTTTTCCCACCCGAAATAATAACGTGTAGTATTTAATGCCACTGTGACTGTTCATATATATTTAAACAAATACAGATTTATAATCACATGCAATGAAGTTTCTGGTGTTTATTTTATTGAAAAAGATGTTTCTTGTTCGGAGTGATTAGGAGTGATTAAGTTTGTTGCAGTGTTTTCTTAATGAAATAGATGTCTGTCTGTCCAGTTCTATTTATTATTAAAAAAGGATACAAAACTGTTTTCGTAGTCAATGAAATCACTTACAAGATCATTACCCACTGCACCGACAGAACCTCTATAAGCGAAATATCTTTAAATGATATAACAATTACTTACTCACTCACTCGTAAATGCAACTGAAATGAAAATTACCCAGCTAATACGTTCGGGCGCCTTTCACGTGACCAGGTATCGAAGTTAACACAGTGTATATAGTTGAGCGTTACGAATATTCAGCAATTAAAACCAAGAAATTGTATAAGGATCCAAAGTTTGATATCAGAAAAGCTGTATGTTATGTAATAAAACTAAAGAAAAGTCTGAAAAGATAGCGAGGAAATTTAAACGAAATGACAATTCGTCTCGGGGCCAGTTGTAGCCATATTGCAGATATGTTTTATCCTTTATTGTACCGCTGAGGCAGTTTTGTCATTATAACCTGGTTACCGGCCGGTAATACTTCAGTGTCTGACATATTTAAAGACTTATCGGGTCTTCATAACTAGTACATGATTTCCTAGGATTTAACAGAAGACATCACAACGGGTTGCCATACATAAGAAAACATTTTCCACAAAATCTGTTTTTGCAGGGCTCATGTGATGTCTTTGATTTGTTTAGGTAGGTCCACTGTTCCTGTTATTTCGGTATGTCTACCGTTCTTGATGTTTTGATAGGTCTGTTTTTCCTGGCATTTGCCAACATCAAAAGTCGATTGGATATCGCATACCAGTGTACTGTATATGTAACAGTACACCAAATATGTCTTACATTCTTATCCTTAGCACATTGCTTCTATTCTTTTTAACTATATGCAAACGCTAAAACTGATGCATTAAGATGACCTTTGAATAACTCCTCCTTGAGCATGTTTTTGCTCTACACCCCCCATACAACTATGGTCCGACCGGACATCTAGCTACTGGCCAAATACTATCCATAGTGCAAAGATACAAACACTTCCCTTGAATGGTCCTTAGCATCGAGGGGCTCCTACTATCAATTGGAATGGGAATTTGAAGATACTGATAGATTCCGAAATTTCACAAGAATCCTCAAATCTAACGTTCCGTTGCTGGTTCGTCTAGTTGTTCAACCAAGCTATTATCCAAATGTCTCATTGCCATTCTCAGTTCCATGTCGAGACCATGGACATAGCATGCGCACTACCCAGAACACTCCGTTACGTTTACAGAAAACAGGCAGAAGCCACATGGACTTAACGAGTTCTGAACAACCTAGCTCTGGTGAAAAGGATGGTGGTCAATCTGTTGCTACCTTCTATTGCTTCAAATATGCCTGTACAATATTGCTTTTGTGGGATAAGGTATTGTCGTGAAAAAGCTGGATGCCATTCAACCCTTTTCTTAGACGCTTTTTCGTTTAGAATGTTTCGACATGCTTCAGAACTTTGTCTCTGTACATTTTTGCATTGATAGTTTTCCCTCTCGTGCACTGAATTCGAGAGTGGAAAAAAATGGTCATACGTCTTATTATCACTGGCCTTCCTTGATCTGTCGGTACCCATTGTTTGCTGTTAATGAGCCTTCCTTGATCTCTCAGTACCCATTGTTTGCTGTTAATGAGCCTTACTTGATCTCTCGGTACCCATTATTTGTGTTAATGAGCCTTACTTGATCTTTCGGTACTAATTATTTGTTGTTCATGAGCCTTCCTTGATCTCTCGGTACCCATTGTTTGTTGTTTATGAGTCTTCCTTGATCTCTCGATACCCATTGTTTGTTGTTAATCAGCCTTACTTGATCTCTCAGTACCCATTGTTTGTTGTTAATCAGCCTTCCTTGATCCCTCGATACCCATTGTTTGTTGTTAATGAGCCTAACTTGATCTCTCAGTACCCTTTGTTTGCTGTTAATGAGCCTTCCTTGATCTCTCGATACCCATTTTTTTGTTGTTAATGAGCCTTCCTTGATCTCTCGATATCCATCGTTTGTTGTTAATGAGTCTTCCTTGATCTCTCGGTACCCATTGTTTGTTGTTAATGAGTCTTCCTTGATCTCTCGATACCCATTGTTTGTTGTTAGTCAGCCTTACTTGATCTCTCAGTACCCATTGTTTGTTGTTTATCAGCCTTACTTGATCTCTCAGTACCCATTGTTTGTTGTTAATGAGTCTTCCTTGATCTCTCGGTACCCATTGTTTGTTGTTAATGAGTCTTCCTTGATCTCTTGATACCCAATGTTTGTTGCTAATGAGTCTTCCTTGATCTCACAGTACCCATTGTTTGCTGTTAATGAGCCTTCCTTGATCACTCGATACCCATTGTTTGTTGTTAATGAGCCTTCCTTGATTTCTCGGTACTCATTGTTTGCTGGTAATGAGCCTTACTTGATCTCATGATACCCATTGTTTGTTGTTAATGAGTCTTCCTTGATCTCTCGGTACACATTGTTCGTGTTAATGAGTCTTTCTTGATTTCTCGGTACCCATTGTTTGTTGTTAATGAGCCTCTGGGGTTAAAATTAATAGACCATGTCTCTTCCCCTTTAAGTAAATCAGATAGCTTTCTTAAGTCGTAATTAATGATTTTTTTCAATATGTCCTTAGCACATTTCAAACGTTTGGCCTTTTGTTCAGATGTTAGCAACTGAAGGATCTAATGGGCACAAAGCTTCTTTAATTTCTAGCACTTGTTCAGAATGTGATGTGTATAGCTCTCTCAGAAACAATATATGGACCATCATGCTTTATCATTGCTTTCGCACAGCGTTGCTCTGTAATGCTGCAACAACCGGCAAGCCTCTTTGATGTCAACTTTACCTTTCTTGGATTTGTTCACCAACCTAACACAGTGTTCAGTGTGACGTCAGAAGTGCCTTTTATGGTAGACAACTCGCCATATATCTGTTTTAACTTGGCGGTATCTGTAAAGCACACCATGCTTTAATATCGGAGCGTAATTCAGATTAAGTCTCAATCTTCATTAGCATTAAAAAGTAGCCTTTAGTCACGGGTGCATACCATTTAACACTGAAAAACTCGTTAAATAATTATCGCATGATGTCACAATTTTGCACGTGCATATTCTTTAAACAGTTCTGCAGTCTACCCATTCAATGTGCTGAACTAGTTTATTGTCCGTTCTATTGACAGAATTAATTAGTTGGTCCTTGTAAATAAGTAGAAAAGTGTTGGTCACACCATCGATCGACTGAAATCAAGGACACTGCAGACTACTTCAGCCGCTTCCCTCGATCGTACCAACAGGAATGGCTTACTTTCTACTAAGCTATTCGATAAGCGGGACGATTCAGAATTTCTGGTAGTGAACTTGATTTTTCTTTATAGTAATATCCCTGATTCCCCTACATACGATGTTTTCATGTTTCCAGACCGAAATTAAGGGGAGGCTATTCCGTCTTTGCGTATTGCAGAGTTATCTTCTCTTGGGAGCAGGTATTGATTGTTACGTCATTGGTTTGTGCGAGAAAATTACGTCGTTTTCTCAAAAAGTGATGACGTTACTCTCCCAAACAAGTGATGTAACAATCAATACCTGCTCCCAAGATAAGATAACTCTGCAATACGCAAAGACGGAGTTGTATACATAAGAAAAACCAGAGTGGAATATACAATTATGTTTCATATTTCACGCTTATTTTATAAGCAGCAGTTTTGCACTTCATTAGTGGTGCTTTTGCATATTTTGGTTTTAATTCATGAATCACATTCTGTTTCTTCATTTTACATTCTTTTTTATTTATGACTTTCAGTAGTTCAGACATTTATTCATATCATGGATGGTCGGGTGGTGCAGTGTATAGTCCACTTGCCTTTCACCAAGGCGGCCGGGGTTCGATTTTCCGGATCGGACATGAAAAGATATGGGGTCGATCACGTGGGTTTTCTCCCACACTAAGACCCCCACACGCTTACATCCGGGAAAACAAGAGTGATTAATATAAGTTGACATAACTTGTTTCATACTTGTTGTAAAATAAATAAATTTTATATTTATATATTATTCATATAATGGTGAATGGACAATTTGTACACCAGGCTTGTTAAGGATGTTAAACAAGTTTCTATATTAAAATAATTAGTTCTTTTCTACACTTAACAATTTATACGCTCAAAGGCCATGATAAACAATGTATCAACACAAAAACACACTGCTCTACTAAATCATATAAACACACAAACACAACTCGGTTTACATTTGGCTATGCTTTAATTTTAATTTTAAGATTGAAAAAATGAAATTTTATAATCAAATGGTAATCTACTGTTTTTAATATTATGAATTTTGACACGTCAGTAAAATTTGGAACACATTTAATCAATGTTGCAGCATAGAAATACACAGTTTTTTATTATGCAAATAAAGAAAATGAGAAGTAACCGTAGCGGATTGATAATATAGTATTTACATGTGTAACAAAGAGATAAAATATTAACTAACAAAGATATAGCCATATTCAACAAAATAACCTTTCTAAAAACTAACAAAACATAGATATATATTTTAGAAAAAATAAAGATGTCTTATAATAACTAATATTTGACTTAATCAAATATGTAAATATTTATTTTTACCTTAAAAAGGTCTGAGTGCCACGATAGTGTACATTTATTATACATATATATATCAACAATTATTGATTTATCTACATATATGACTAACTATTCAAGAAAAGAGTTGAGGAGAAACAAGAAAAGCTCTGATTTTTTTTCCCTTAACCATATCTATTTGTTTTGCAGAAAATTTGAAATTAAATCAAATTGGAACTAATTACAAAATGTACCGTGGGCTGCAGTGTCACAATGTTTTTGAGACAAGTGTACTACTGAAATCCACGTCAGTATAAGAGTTATTTTAACATCTCAGCAAAGTTGGAAAACAATGGCAATGTACATTTCAAAAATAGTTCCATCAAGGTTATCTCTCTTAGATTAAGAGGTATCAATGTGCCAACTTTAAAACAGATATTTTCTACATTTTATTATTCATATCAAAAAGTCATTAAAACGAAATGGTGAAAACATAAATATGATTATGAAATTAAACACAAGTTGTCACAGTTTATAAGTGAAAAATTAAATTGATACCCTGTTAGCACAAACAAATCTAACAGATGAATGTAAATGCACTTTCACTTCTTTTTACAAGATACACTTTTGGAATTCTCCCAAGAACAAGTATTTTT
Source organism: Mizuhopecten yessoensis (assembly GCF_002113885.1). Taxonomy (NCBI): domain Eukaryota; kingdom Metazoa; phylum Mollusca; class Bivalvia; order Pectinida; family Pectinidae; genus Mizuhopecten; species Mizuhopecten yessoensis. The sequence continues at coordinate 201,036 of NW_018408171.1, read as the reverse complement.
GGGAGCGATTAATGATCTTTGTATATTTCTAAGGAAGCATTCAACAATGTTTCTATCTAAACCTATGAATTGCTATCTGGAGTTAAAAACCTTTTCATTTTTCTGATATACACAGCAGAACACCACCATGAATAAGAAGGGAGATTCTAACGGTCGATCGTACAGCTTTGTATAGGTACCCAGTGTGTATTTCTCAATAAAGACCATTATGTTATTTGGAAGGAGAGTAAGAGTGAATATTCTACATTCTGAAGTATATTCAAGACTATTTCCAGTCCAAACCGTTTTTTTTATTCCCTTGATTTTAAGGTTTTACTTTAATTCAAGTAAACACTTGTTATAGTGTTCCTATTTTATTTACAGAAAAACCCAGAATCACGCCAGAACAAAGCTTATTAGTGATTAAGTCCTGAACTATAACTGCATGAGAAACGTGGTAAAAATATCAGTTAACAAGGCCAATAAATCATAATTACGTACATAACGTCAAACACAAGTAAAACAGCAACAAGTGATAATGACAGATAGGTTAAAAAGATGAATGAAAATCAAAGGAATAACATGAATTTAATTGTACAAATAAGTATACTTTGAAGCCATTTTTGATAGAATAGTTCAAATGAATTTATGTATAGAAACAAGCATTGTGGTCATAACAACCCTACTTTCTACTGAATGAACAAGTACTTAATGCCTTCTGGTACCTCAAAAGTAGGAGTACAACTAATTTATATATAAAGTAAATGTTTAGGTGGAAACAGCAAGCAGTAGTCAAGCTTTCCATCAGACAATTATCTCTGTGTCATATCTTGTCCAAACTTCTACATACATAAATTTCATTTAGCTTCACAATCACATCACCTGTCACACCACGTAACATCTACACAATCGTTTGATATATCATACTCCATGTATTATATGACACATCATCTATCTAATCACATCACATTTCACATGACAGGTCACATATCTGTATATGACCTGTCTGTCTCATCACATGACATTTCCAAACTGACCTATCTAATGAAATTCAATTATCTTATCATAAGACACTTCACCTTTCTCATGACATTTAACCAGACTCATCACATGACACTTCGCCTTTCTCATCACATGACATTAAACCAGACTCAGCATATGACACTTTGCCTTTCTCATCACATGACATTAAACCAGACTCATCACATGACACTTTACCTTTCTCATCACATGACATTAAACCAGACTCATCACATGACACTTTACTTTCTCATCACATGACATTAAACCAGAGTCATCACATGACACTTTACCTGACTCATTACACAACACTTAAGCTGGCAAATTACATTACACTTCCCTTAGATCATCGCTGCCCATTTCACCTAGTTCATTACAATCCTCCCCCAAAATAGTTCATTCAATGGCATATTATCATACTAATTTATTTCATGACACTTTACCTAAGCTCAACAGCTCATAGCAGGATGTATTTTGTACTTAATCAAGCTCATCATAAAATATGTCACTTATCACATGATATTTAAACTAGCATGTAGTCATTCCACGGTACCATTGTTTTAGGGTTTACAGAAAAGGTAAGATGCAGGTACAACAGTGAAAAGCTATGATATCAAGTTATCATGGTGACAACAGCAGCATCAATAAGAAGAAAATCAACTCCTATTCAGATAATTATCTCCTCCTGTTTCTTGAAATTGTTTCTGTTCAAAACCAAATGATCAGCCTTTTGAGTATTGCTTTTTCTAGCATCTCCCCATGGTAAGAGGAAGAGTGGTCTCCCCTGAACCAATCAGATACTGATGGAGTTGGGGACAACTTCTGGGTCAAGCCACTCGTACGGCGGATTCCTCGTCTTGTTCTTCTCTTTCACATGTCTACTGATCTCCTTCAGTTCCTCACGGAACCTACAACACACACAATTTCTCAGGTGAATTAGGTCCGAAACATTGCATCTATACACAAATATCATACCTTAACACAGCTAGCATTCTTTGTTTAGACACCATAGAATATACCATCCTCAAAATCACAAAATATTACAATAAATCCATGGACAGTTACTCCGACCTAAACGACTGCTTAAGGAAGAGCGTGATATAGGCATAAAATCACAACTTTATTATACCATTGTAGTTCCTCACTGGACATTATAACTGATGGGGTTTTTACAGGTCTACGTTATGAAAGAAACAAAAAACATACTCTTTGACAATTTGTCTGGCTGGTGGATCAAATATATACTGGACTTCAAAGTCACCCAGGCTCTTGGTTCCTTTGTCACTGAGAATCTTAGTAACCACCATCACATCTAATGTAGTCGGTTTGTCAGGGAGGGCTTTCAAAATATCCTTCTCCTCTAGGGGGGTCTGAAAATATACATGTTCATAAAAATATTAACACTCAACTCATGGATTACTTGGAAGTTAAGAAACAAGAGGCCCAGAGGGCCTGTATCGCTCACCAGAATATATGTTTAAAATAACTGGTATGAAGTAAAGATATAGCACTCCATGGTAGGTGCTGTAAGTACATATGAAATTTCAGAAAGATCTATCAAGTACTTGAGATATAGCAAGAACAAACTCCAAACAGAGCACCAGGTCCCTTTTGCCCAAGGATGCTGCAGACTAAATTAGGATAATACCCTTAATTCCTATGGTAGAAGAAGGATTATAAAGGTTTTACCTCTATTTCCCTTATTGGGCCCTGCCCCTCAGGTCCCAGGGGGGGGGCACACCCACCGTTATTACACAATTGGTTCCCCTTTATCCAAGGATGCTCCACACCGAATATGGACTAAACCCTTTCATTCCTACAGAAGAAGAAGGATTTTGAAGAAAATTTGCTATGTTTCCCCTATTTGGCCCCGTCTTTCAGGCCCTGGGGGGCCAGACCCACGGTTTATACAAAATTGCTTTCCCTTTACCCAAGGATGCTTCTTACCAAATATGGAACAAATCCTTTCATTCCTACAGAAGAAAAAGATTTTAAAGAATTTGCTATGTTTCCGCTATTCGGCCCCGGCCCTGTGCCCCAAGGGGGGCAACACCCACCATTTATACAAAATTGAGTCCCCTTGGCCCAAGGATGCTCCAGACTAAATTAGGATAAAATCCCTTAATCCCTACGGTAGGAGAAGGATTTTGGAGGTTTTACCTATTTCCCCTATTCGGTCCCACCCATCTGCCCCAAGGGACGCCACACCCACCATTTATACAAAATTGAGTACCCTTGGCCCAAGGATGCTCCACACTAAATTAGGATAAAATCCCTTAATCCCTACGGTAGAAGAAGGATTTTGAAGGTTTTACCTCTATTTCCCCTATTGGGCCCCACTTCTCAGGCCCTTGGGGGGCCAAACCCACCATTTATCTAAAATTTAGTCTCCTTGGCTTAAGGATGCTCCAGACAAAATTTAGTCAGAATCTACTTGGCCGTTCAGGACTAGTAGCGTTTTAAAGGAAAAGTTGACGGATGGACGGACGGACGACAGACGACTGACAACGCGGTATGGCATAAGCTCACCATGGGTCTTCGGACCAGGTGAGCTAAAAAAAACATAATCTCACAATTTTGTTGAAAACTGCTTGAATAATGTTTTTTTCAGTTTCTGACTGGCTTGGAGAAAAAAATTGATGTATACTTAATTACCTTGTCTGTGGGTGGTTTTCCAGCGAGTGAGGCCGGGTAGTTTGGTGGGAAAGCATACTCATCATACTGTGGAAAGTTGGTGGCTGCATGGGCAACACTACATGTGTAGATGATGCTGGTCAGTATGACGATCAGCTGCTCCTGGTTCTCAATCTTACCATTACCAGGAACACCCTATAGGTGTAAAACATAAGTAAAATCACAGTAGTAGGTACACCCTTTAGGTGCAAAACATGCAGATTAAATAACAACAGTAGGTTCACCCCATGAGTACTCAATTTCTTAGCATTGTCAGGAATGCCCTGTAGGTGTATAACATTAAGTAACAGCAATATCAAAGTTTTGCTTATGCACAAACAATGTACGTATTAAACATGTCACAACATTTCAAGATCGACTGGTCCCTAGCTAGCTGGAAAAGGGACCAGTCGATCTTGACAAAGGTCTTCAGGAACCAGTTAGTCTTGAAATGTTGGAACACGTTTAGTATGTACACTGTTTGTGTACAACACAGGTATAAATGAGACCATAATGAGAATGTTGGGACACCTCTGGTGGTGTGACAGGGCCGGGCACAGGGTCAATGTAGGGCTACAGAGGGGATGGTCAGGCTGTCAGAATAAATCTTGTGACAGTGTTAAGTTATAATCTGGCTGGTAGATTATATTTGGACTATTCAGGCTAAAACTATATAATTATTTTTGCAATATAACTATGGCAAAAAGGATGGACTAACTCTGTATCAGGATGTATGATGAATATATTTTGACCACAGTAAACAAATAAAAAGTAGTGAATTGTACTGACCAGCAGTCCGCAGCCACCCTCCTCACGTGGTTTGACCAGCTCGCCTGCCCAGTTCTGTATCTCCCAGTCGCTGGTGATCTTCTCCGGTGTGTCTGTTACAGGCACAGAGTCAAGTATCAAATTAATGAAAGGTTAATAAAAACAAATTTATATCAGTTTCATCTGTTTACACCTATGTACACATGTACTGATTGTAACATATGCCAGTGTTTAGGCAACTTTTCAACAGAAACATGCCATCATCATAACATTTATAGAAACTAAACAATCTAGAACTGTTACCAGAATGGCAGACTTAAAGCCCTCACCGGCTTACTTTATTCACATCCTCTTAATGTCAATATTATGTGTACCAAGTATCTTTCAAATCAATGCTGTACTTTAGAAGGAGTATATTGTGAACAACATTTTAAACAAAGAGGCATATTTTTTAGGTGGGCGAGGTAGCTCAACTTCATCAACTTCCTTGCATCCTTTCTATAAAAGTGTTGTGTGTATTAGTATCATTTCAATTGGTGCAGTATTTTAGGAGAAGAATGTGTAGTGCAAACAATGCCGTGTCGACAGACAGACAGACAGACAGCGCACAGAACATGATTCTAGTAAATTTCTCCGACTCCTTTGAGGGGGATAATTATAAAGGAAATATTGTCATATTGTTCTAAAGTATTCATCAAAATCATTTGAGGAGTTTGGTATGATATAATTTGACTTACCGTAATAGAGTTTTACATATTTTTTGACGTATGTATTGATTGCATAGTACAGTGGCAGAGCATCAGTACGGAAATGGTAACCAGGCAAGACTTTGGGACTCAACATCTGTAACAGACGATACAAATAAACAATACTTTTACTTCAAATCAACTGGGGAATCTGTGAATATAATGTCAATATGTAGTTTGTCCTTCAAAAGACTGATTTTCGTGAGAAATTTTAACTGTATTGAGCAGTAAATTGTAGAATTGAGTTAATAACTGTTTGATGACACTGAAGCCTGGGGTTTGGTCAATGAAGTTTTTTCATTACAAAGTTTCATAATGGACATGAGAGACGAAGATCTTACCCCGCGAGCCCTCAGGTCCTCTGGTAAGGTGCCGTGCTGGTCCATCCTCCACTCATTGATCCTTAACAAAACAATCAAAAGTATGATTATCAACACTATATCCACATTTATTATAAACTAGATAACTGATATTTCCCCTGGGTATTTGAATACATGATTGCCTTAATCCTTTTATTGGATATCAGTTCAAGTAACATGCCACTTTTGCAATGCTATGGTGTTTATCCATTTTCAAGAAAACTGTCAACTGCCTTGAGATTTCTTTCCAAAAGCTTCTTTTCAACATTTTATTTAACCAGATAAAAACACACCATTCCACGACCTAGGACTTCCCAGATAACAATACCCTTACAGTAACTTTCTGTTTGTGGAGTTGTCAGACACAAGTTGCCCCTAAAGGACCTATCTCACAATACCGATGTACCTCGCCGGGACTAAACTGGAGCAGAATATTAACAAGGGCGAGAAAATCGGCAGAGCTCCGGCGAGATAGCACTTGAAAAAAAAAATGACCGTATCAAAACCGATGTAGTACAGGCAATCCTGTTGCAATATTGTTGTTCTTCTGTTGTCCTACCGATGTAAGAGCCGAAGTGCTACCGAATACCACTTTTCTGACGTTGGTACATCGGAGGCGCATCAGTGCTACTTTGTTACCAGTACAGTACACATTGAGGCCACCGGAGAGACGCCAATCCATTACAAGGCACTGCTGTTGCTCTACCAACAGCAACGATGCCATACGGGAGTACTACCATTGTAGTCCTGTTGCTCACTCCGGCAGCGTAACAGCGGAAATGTTTGAGGATGTTCAAAAATTTCTACCATGGCAGGACGTTGCTAAATGTTGCTTAATGTTCTGACAATGTACTACCCTCTTAGCGATGTGATACTGTTGAGCTGGGTTACTAGTATCGATCCCCGGAAAATGGCCAAATCTGTGCTCAAGTATAGCTCCGGCGACCTAAATCCGCTAGGTTCGACAGGCCCTTAACATAGAGACTTGAACCGCATCTTGTGTACCCACATACCATGGCTTAAAAGCTTCAGGTCACTACAGAGCTTATGGTCACTAGGGATGTATTCATTATGTTAACAAGCATCACCTACCCACGCCTGATGAGTTCAAACATGCCCTTGATGCCGATGTTCATGGTCTTATCCACCCAGCCTCCTTCTGATACCAGTAACTCCAGACCTCGCCTACAAACAACAGGTTCAACTATAAGTGTACACGTAGACAATATCAGTACAGCCAGAGTCATAATAGACAATGAATGGTTTTTTCATGACAGTATATGTATATCATTTCAATCCCGATCAAAACATATATGGGATAGTTTTTTTTTTATGCAGGATAGAGATTATCTTAATTATTTTACAGTATAAGGGACATTGGTTTGGCAGGGTGGTTAAACTAATGTCAGAAAACTGGAACAGATATAAGTCCAATAAGACAGGGTCTCTCACCTGTCTACATAGTCATGTGACTTAGGGGATAAAATGTATCAGATAGATTTAATCTCATTTAACAGGTTGGTACTTACGTGTTGATGGCTATGAGGTACAGGTAGTGGGGAGCCAGAAGTTTGAACAGAGGGTGTGACTGGGATATGTTTCTGTGTGTCACCACCACCACCCCCTCCATCAACAGGTGCGTAAACCCTAAAACAAATAATGAGGAAATATTGAATAAAAATAATTTATCAACAATCCTTCATGGGATAATTTGGGTTATATCATCAGATTAAGAAACCATATCAAATGTGTTCCGTCTGCATCTATCACCACAAAGTTTCATTGTTTACTGATCAGCAATAAAAAAACATTGATTTTGCCATCATATGTTCAATTTAAATTTCCCATCCATCCAACCATCCAATATATTCCTGAGTACTTAGCTTATCCCCCCTCAAATCTCCGTCATCCCTAGTGATCCTGAAAGTGCCCCCCCCCCCCCCCCCCCCCCCCA
>NW_018408171.1:146317-193405 GCF_002113885.1 Mizuhopecten yessoensis | reverse complement strand
CCCCCCCCCCCCCCTCCCAATTCCCTGCATACCTAAATGTGTGAGAGACTGATGGTAGGAGGCGTCGGCATTGTTGAACCACATCTTGGCCATCATCCATGTCCACAGTGGATCTGTGGGAAGGAACACCTGGAAAGACACACACAAATATTCATAACTTGTAGTTATACACTGTAGCTTCAGACAGATATATTGATACATGTAGTTAATGACATTTTAAGACATTATGACTTCACTTCACTCTAGATCTCATTACTGTCAACTATGATACCATAGGCCCCAGACAATGTGATCTGTGTTAAACATAGGCCCCAGACAATGTGATCTGTGTTAAACATAGTCCCCACACAATGTGCTCTGTGTTAAACATAGGCCCCAGACAATGTGCTCTGTGTTAAACATAGACCCCAGACAATGCGCTCTGTGTTAAACATAGGCCCCAGACAATGTGCTCTGTGTTAAACATAGGGCCCAGACAATGTGCTCTGTGTCAAACATAGGGCCCAGACAATGTGCTCTGTGTCAAACATAGGCCCCAGACAATGTGCTCTGTGTGAAACATAGACCCCAGACAATGTGATCTGTGTTAAACAAAGGCCCCAGACAATGTGATCTGTGTTAAACAAAGGCCCCAGACAATGTGATCTGTGTTAAACATAGTCCCCACACAATGTGCTCTGTGTTAAACATAGGCCCCAGACAATGTGCTCTGTGTCAAACATAGGCCCCAGACAATGTGCTCTGTGTTAAACAAAGGGCTACAACTCTTCAGTAAGCAACACTCCACCAAGAATTCTAGGTGACAGAGTACATAAGACAAAGCTCCATTCAAAGTGACACACGGACAAAATGCAGCAAAGGTATATAGTCACTTCTAGTGGCACCAATGGAGATTAAATCAAAAACACTTGTTTTAAAAGTCCTTATAATAAAAAACTCAATAAGGACTCAATTTCTTTTTGTAACCTTTTTTCTGCCTCAGCAATATTGTTTTATTAGTACAAGCTTCTGATAATTAAATGAATGGTTTAAGACTCTCAGTCTAGCCTCTGTTCCATTTCCAAGACTTTGACCTATCTCAGACACTTTCTGACAGACTTACAGGGTTGTCCTCAGCAGGTTTCTGTTTCAGTTGTATTGCTATGGGTACCAGATGCTGTTCACCATTCAAAAAGAACAGTGCCATGGGTGCACACACCTGTCAAACAAACAAACACATTATTTCATTGGTTCTCCTGTCAGTTCATGTCTTAGTACATTGTTGGAATCATTGGTTCTCCTCGTCAGTTCATGTCTTAGTACATTGTTGGAATGTCTTAGTCATATCTTTTGTTTTCAATTTGTTGAAGGAGAAGGGATATGTATAATGAAGGGCAGGGACAATTGACCCTTAGACTACAGGCCTATTTATAATTGAAATGTCCATAACATTTGACAAATTTTCATATAGATTCAAAGAACATGGGTCCATTGAAATAGTTGAAAACTAGAAAATGACTGTTGGCTTCCTAATCACTGAAAGGGTATAACACTAGATATATCCAGTCAGCTTTACAGTAACATCTAAAACAATCCCACCAGACATCCTCAGTAATATAGCAAGAACATAAAAGGATAATAAATGAGCATGTACATCATCATTATATATGTAACTGGGACCAGCTTACTGTCAGCTCCAACTAAAGATGCAGGATTTAATGGATTAAAGATTACCATAGTAACACAGAGGACAGGACTCACAATCCTAACAATGAATATCTGTATAAGCACTTTTAGGCAAAACCTATCAAAGTCATGTAATAATTTACTGCCAACACTATATGTATTAACAGAATACAATCTGGTCATTACTTTTTAGAAACCAATAGTGTATAACAAATCGCCGGCCATCACGTGGTCACTAAATCTGTACTTGTACAATGGGTGATCTAATGAGATCTGTCTGACACATGGCTAACACTTATGTGTCCTCAGTAAATCACCTTGACCTCTAATCCAGCAGTATTCCCCAATGGTTTGTATACCACAATAACTAGTACACTGTACTGTGCTTGTGTTACGGTCTTAATACGTTTTTAAAGCTGATTTGAATAACCACAATATTGAGTGCAAAGTACCAAGGCAATGACACAGGTAATATACACAGTTATCTCACCATAAATTTATCCGATTTACAAGGAAGGCCTTCCAGGATCTTGTAGTCCACTATGAACAGTCGGTTGGTATCAAACACCTGTTTTAGGGACCAACCCTCTAAGAATGGTTTCAGCATGTCTTCTGTCGCGGCAAGACTGAAAAAAGGACATGAATATAATGAATTGTAGTATTATAATAGTTTTTTAGGTCCTCCTGTTTACAATGTCCTTGACCTGTAAAGCGTTCACCTTCACCTATCGCCATTGACTGTTCATGTTGTACTAAGATTGAAATAAAGCGATATCTGGAACCTGAAAAGAGGTGAGATTTCTTAAATTTAGCATTAGTTTTAATTGATTAACCTTCACAATGTCAGCCATTATCAATTAAAGAATTATAAAATAATAAATATCGTTAAATAAAATATGGCATCATTCGGAATATTCTATCCAATCAAAACCATTAAGAATGTAAAAGTAAGTCATTACGATGTTTGTTATTGGTATTTACAGGATTTAATATAAAGAGAAAAGAGACTATAGCTGCTAAGTGTATATGGTGTGTATTATGTAATGCTGTGCAGCCTGTAACACCTTCTATAATATATTGAATTCACTACTCCACTGTATACACATTGATACATTTTTATACAGAAAACCTGTGTTATTAAATATGAAAACCTTCTTATTCTGCTTGAAAATATTGGTCCCAGGAGTCATCTTCAGTTCATACATATTTCACTAAATAGATGCAAAATAATATTGAAATGAATTTTTCTGAATCATGACACGTTATTTGACCTTAGAGAATTATAGATCATGTGCCCCTCCTGATACTGACTGGATATACATGAATACAACAGAAACTCAGAAACTCCAGGGTTGGTCCTCACAGCTGACACTCCATCACACTACCAATCCCATCCCACATCATGTCAGGAATGTCAGATTATAAAAACAGGAGAAACATTTAAGTTTTTACAATGTATGATTTCCCTAACGTTACAACAAACTACTCTCACACGAACAGAACATGTACAGCACATTACCATAACGTATTAATTCCACTTAGAGCCATGTATAATTGATATAATTCTGATGCTTCAAAGAAAAGGATTACAAGCAAAATGTTAATGATGCTACAGCACAGAAGCCGAGGGTATGGTAAATGAGGAAGGGCAACTGTAGCAGATTCCTGTGGGCTCAGAGTTACAAACCAACGTCACATTAACTTACTGGTCATTTCCTTCAAATCTTCTCTTTTATGTATCTAGCTATACTTAAATTCTAGGTTATGGTCATTTTTCTGGTAACTTACATGGAAAAATGCCCCAGGCATTAAGAGGACAATTCAGAGGTAAAAACAGTAACCAAGAAAAATTGAAACTAGTTAAAACCTGAAGCATTCAGTGGATTTTTGGATAGAAATTAAAGTGTTGATTGAGCTTTTAATGTCCATGCAGAATAAAGGAGTGGGATGTGTGCGGTACCAGAGGTATTGATATCTATTTAGCATTAACCCCCACTTACTCTGAGGTAAAGTTCGTTTTCAGGGTGAAGTATTGAACACAGATGGAATCATTTGGAAGAAATGCTCCAAAAATTAAGGTACATGTAGCAGTGACCTAATTTTGACATGTGGCAGTGTATCCTCCTTTCACATACCAACATAATAAGGTTGATGATCTCATATGAAAATGCAAAGGAAACAAGAGGCCCAATGGGCTTGCATCGCTCACCTGGTATTAATTTCACACTTGTAATCTTAAAAGTGGACTAAAATACAGCTACAGGCAGAATATCAGTGTTTGATTAATAAGAACCAATTAAAAGATTTAAACATATGACGCCTGTGACCTTGAATGCTGAACAAGGACATCAGGTTAAACGTGGGTCAAGGTCATTCATTTGAACAAACTTGGTAGCCCTCCCATCCCAGCATGCTACAGGCCCAATTTCAGTACCCTGGGCCTTTTGGTTATTGAGAAGTGGTTTGAAGATTTTAGGACATTTGACCCCTGTCACCTTGAAAGTTTGTCAAGGTTATTCATTTGAACAAACTTGGCAGTCCTTCATCCCAGCATGCTACAGGGTCAATATCAGTACCCTGGGCCTTTTGGTTATTGAGGAGAAGTCGTTTGAAGATTTTAAGACATTTGACCCCTGTGACCTTGAAAGTGGGTCAAGGTCATTCATTTGAACAAGCTTGGTAGCCCTTTATCCCAGCATGCTACAGGCCAAATATCATCAGCCTGGGCCTCTAAGTTATTGAGAAGAAGTTGTTTAAAGTAAAAAGTTGACGCCGGACGGACGCCGGACGGACGCCGGACGCCGCACCATGCCATAAGCTCACTTGGCCCTTCGGGCTAAAAATGGTTTAAAAACAATTTTTCTTTCATTGACATCAGCGGTCAAAATATAGGTCACAGTCACCAAGTCCTAAATGAAATAAGGAGCAAATTACCGCTACTGAGGTTACAAACATTACCAGGATGGTTTCCCTTAGCTGAGGTCAGTTACAGTGGCTACAAACATTACCAGGATAGTTTCCCTTGGCTGAGGTCAGTTACAGTGGTTACAAACAGTTCCATGATAGTTTCCCTTGGCTGAGGTCAGTTACAGTGGTTACAAACATTACCAGGATAGTTTCCCTTGGCTGAGGTCAGTTACAGTGGTTACAAACAGTTCCATGATAGTTTCCCTTGGCTGAGGTCAGTTACAGTGGTTACAAACATCACCAGGATAGTTTCCCTTGGCTGAGGTCAGTTAGGGAAATCCCTGAACAAAACGTTGGTCAGACAGGTAGAAATCCCGAAGATTATCTTAAAATTATTTATTTTTATGAATATTTATCAGCCAAATCCGATCGTTATTTTCCATAAGGAGACTCACTTGATATGTTATGTAGTATTTGAAAAATAAAATATATATATACACTTCACTGTGATGCCCCTTTGATAACTAGACAACCATGATGTACCAATAGTCTCAACAAATGGAGAACACATTGCCCTACTTTCTGGGTTGGATTTTATAATTGAGACGAGCATACCTAAGCGTTAACCTGATTCTGTTTCCACTTTGGATATATTGAGATGATTTTGAAGTGGGCCCCCACTAAGTTTTCATGGCCTGTAGCTTCCAACAATGTCTTGATGTATTACACTGAATGATCTTGTGTTTTAGCCACTACAGCTTACACCATTAATAAATATGATGCTGAGACTCTATCCACAGTCCAGTGATCTTATTTAGCAATCATTAATGTAGGTTGACTTAGGTCTTGTGATTATCAACTGTGTAGGGATTGCGACCTTGCTGAGGTCGGAAGAGGGGAGGGAGGGTGTTGTGTGTTTCAATGAGCCAGAGATCTATGCTGGATAGATACCACCACACATCTAGAGTGGTCGTCTAGAGTGGAGTGGTCGTCTAGAGTGGTCGTTAGAGTGGTCGTCGTTAGAGTGGTCGTTAGAGTGGTCGTTAGAGTGGTCATTAGAGTGGTCATTAGAGTGGATTGGTCATCTAGAGTGGTCGTCTAGAGTGGAGTGGTCGTCTAGAGTGGTCGTCTAGAGTGGTCGTTAGAGTGGTCGTTAGAGTGGTCGTTAGAGTGGTCATTAGAGTGGTCATTAGAGTGGTCGTTAGAGTGGTCATTAGAGTGGTCGTTAGAGTGGAGTGGTCATCTAGAGTGGTCGTTAGAGTGGTCGTTAGAGTGGAGTGGTCATCTAGAGTGGTCATTAGAGTAGTCATTAGAGTGGAGTGGTCATCTAGAGTGGTCGTTTGAGTGGTCATTAGAGTGGTCGCTAGAGTGGTCGTTAGAGTGGTCGTTAGAGTGGTCGTTAGAGTGGTCGTTAGAGTGGTCGTTAGAGTGGTCGTTAGAGTGGTCGTTAGAGTGGTCGTTAGAGTGGTCGTTAGAGTGGTCGTTAGAGTGGTCGTTAGAGTGGTCGTTAGAGTGGTCGTTAGAGTGGTCGTTAGAGTGGTCGTTAGAGTGGTCGTTAGAGTGGTCGTTAGAGTGGTCGTTAGAGTGGTCGTTAGAGTGGTCGTTAGAGTGGTCGTTAGAGTGGTCGTTAGAGTGGTCGTTAGAGTGGTCGTTAGAGTGGTCGTTAGAGTGGTCGTTAGAGTGGTCGTTAGAGTGGTCGTTAGAGTGGTCATTAGAGTGGTCATTAGAGTGGTCGTTAGAGTGGTCATTAGAGTGGTCGTTAGAGTGGAGTGGTCATCTAGAGTGGTCGTTAGAGTGGTCGTTAGAGTGGTCGTTAGAGTGGTCGTTAGAGTGGTCATTAGAGTGGTCATTAGAGTGGTCGTTAGAGTGGTCGTTAGAGTGGTCGTTAGAGTGGTCGTTAGAGTGGTCGTTAGAGTGGTCGTTAGAGTGGTCGTTAGAGTGGTCGTTAGAGTGGTCGTTAGAGTGGTCGTTAGAGTGGTCGTTAGAGTGGTCGTTAGAGTGGTCGTTAGAGTGGTCGTTAGAGTGGTCGTTAGAGTGGTCGTTAGAGTGGTCGTTAGAGTGGTCGTTAGAGTGGTCGTTAGAGTGGTCGTTAGAGTGGTCGTTAGAGTGGTCGTTAGAGTGGTCGTTAGAGTGGTCGTTAGAGTGGTCGTTAGAGTGGTCGTTAGAGTGGTCGTTAGAGTGGTCGTTAGAGTGGTCGTTAGAGTGGTCGTTAGAGTGGTCGTTAGAGTGGTCGTTAGAGTGGTCGTTAGAGTGGTCGTTAGAGTGGTCGTTAGAGTGGTCGTTAGAGTGGTCGTTAGAGTGGTCGTTAGAGTGGTCGTTAGAGTGGTCGTTAGAGTGGTCGTTAGAGTGGTCGTTAGAGTGGTCATTAGAGTGGTCTTTAGAGTGGTCGTTAGAGTGGTCATTAGAGTGGTCGTTAGAGTGGTCGTTAGAGTGGTCGTTAGAGTGGTCGTTAGAGTGGTCGTTAGAGTGGAGTGGTCATCTAGAGTGGTCGTTAGAGTGGTCGTTAGAGTGGAGTGGTCATCTAGAGTGGTCATTAGAGTAGTCATTAGAGTGGAGTGGTCATCTAGAGTGGTCGTTAGAGTGGTCATTAGAGTGGTCGTTAGAGTGGTCGTTAGAGTGGTCATTAGAGTGGTCATTAGAGTGGTCGTTAGAGTGGTCGTTAGAGTGGAATGGTCATCTAGAGTGGTCGTTAGAGTGGTCATTAGAGTGGTCGTTAGAGTGGAGTGGTCATCTAGAGTGGTCGTCTAGAGTGGAGTGTTCGTCTAGAGTAGAGTGGTCGTCTAGAGTGGAGTGGTCGTCTAGAGTAGAGTGGTCGTCTACGTCTAGAGTGGTCTTCTAGAGTGGTCGTCTAGAGTGGTCGTCTAGAGTGGAGTGGTCGTCTAGAGTGGTCGTCTAGAGTGGAGTGGTCATCTAGAGTGGTCGTCTAGAGTGGAGTGGTCGTCTAGAGTAGAGTGGTCATCTAGAGTGGTCGTCGGTCGTCTAGAGTAGAGTGGTCATCTACGTCTAGAGTGGTCGTCTAGAGTGGAGTGGTCGTCTAGAGTGGAGTGGTCCACTAGAGTAGAGTGGTCGTCTTGAGTGGTTGTCGGTCGTCTAGAGTAGAGTGGTCGTCTACGTCTAGAGTGGAGTGGTCGTCTACAGTGGTCGTCTTGAGTAGAGTGGTCGTCTACAGTGGTTGTCAGTTGTCTAGAGTAGAGTGGTCGTCTAGAGTGGTCGTCGATCGTCTAGAGTAGAGTGGTTGTCTACGCCTAGAGTGGTCGTCTACGTCTAGAGTGGTCATCTATGTCTAGAGTGGTCGACTACGTCTAGAGTGGTCGACTAGAGTGGTCGTCTACTTGTCTAGAGTGGTCGTCTTTGTCTAAAGTGGTCGTCTAGAGTAGTCGTCTAGAGTGGTCGAGAAAAGGGACAAGATGAAAAACAATCCCCCAATCCCTTTTTTCTATGTGCAATTGGCAACAATAATGTGTATAACTCACCCAGTTGCTATTAAAAAGTGTGTATGTTATCTTTTCCTTTCCTAACTTGTATTTCTAACCTTGATCTTTTATACATTGCAAGGCCTGCCTTGATCCACCTCACAACTGTCTTTATTGCTGAACATTTACCCATGTGAAGATGGTAACAAATGGGTTCTGCTCCAAGGCCAGGAGCTATTAAAATCCTTAAAACGGTGCTGTAGTTGTTATTCCCTGCTACACATTCAGCATTTAAGGTAAGTGCGATGACTGGTTCACCCACAATCAGTATGATGTGACCAGGTGGAAAGCCATGCTGGGAGACTTTGACCTATGGTATTTCAGTGAGGTAACACTCTAAAAGTTTGTTATAACAAGGAGACAGATACAAAACCATACAGCCTCCAGCACACATGCATAACACATATGGAGGCACGTCCTTAAAACCTTAGCTATTCAGAGGATGCTTAAACCCCAAACATATGATTATCAATTTGACGTCCTCTAAATGGTACACATTAAACCTCATCACTACCTCAACAGAATTTATAGTAATGACCTCCACAAGTAACAATTCAGACATCCTCAATAACCCCCCTTATCACCTTCACTTTTGCTCATTGAATTTAAGATAATGGAGGGGACCGGTTCATTCTAACTGCAGCCTTCATTCTGCACTAGAAGCTTGCAAGCAGAAGATTTATAGGTAAGAAATAAACACCTTTAGCACAAAGTCAACAGAACAAAGTCAGTGATACAATCAGGTGTATACATTTAGATAAACATGTATTCTGTATACTAGCCAAGATTGAAGTGTTCTACCAATAAAATCTGGGTCAGACAACCAATAAAATCACAGAACCATATGTTAAATGCCAAAAACATTGATATTTGAAATGTTCAATCTGGTTTCTTCAGTACAACGTTAACACAAAAACTCCATTATCTTCATCTTTACACCCCTATCTAACTGTTATATAACGTGGAGAACACGGCACAGGATCTCTTCACAAAAACAGCCAAACCATTTTTTGTTTAAAACAAGATGGATATATATATATATATTCTTACCCAAGATTCTTGTAATTGTTTCAAAACAAGTTGAGATAATGACAGTGATTAATGCTCAGTAGATTTAAGGAATCCTTCACATTTAATCACACATGTATATTCAAATCTGGTTTCCCCCATTGTTTTAGCCAGTAGCCAATAGCCTGTCTGTATTTGAGCCGTGAGCCGACACTTACAGAGGTATCACATTGTTATCTTGTCAGTGTTGCATGGAAAATAGTTTTACCTTTACCATTAACAATCACTTGATATAAAATAAATTGGCAGATTTTTATTAGCTCAATCTGGATTCATAACGTGATGTCATATCTGAACTACAGTCTCTGCTGTTGCTTTTGTCAGTTTGCAATATTACAGTACATAACGATAAGAGAAAATGAAGGGCAGAGTACCAGAACTGTTGATTACAAGATCATTAATGTATAACAAATTACACAAAACACATGTAAAATAGGAGGGCATGTCCTTCTTCAATTTTATACAACCGTTTTATAAGCCTTACGGCTAGCTACAGCTCATCAGGAATACAAGCTACCTATACATTAATAATTGCAAGTATCGATGTTACCATGGAGAACAGACCCCCAATTTATATTAATGATTTTTTTTCTATAATTAAGTTAGAGAGCCCAAAGCCTTATACAGTCTTATCTCTGTGAGCTTTAGGCCTTAAGAGTTTTCCTTATACAGAGTAATTGCTCCTTGTTTCTAATATTGTAAAACAGTTTGTGACAGAAAATCATTGTCAAAGTCTCTAGTGCAAAATATATCTGTTTTCGAGTTACTCCAAATTTACTATAGCAAAGGGTAATATACAAAGAAAATTAGATATAAGGTATAATTTCCTATTGCACAAAAACATCTCGGCTCTGCTATAAGGACTTGGTCCCGTACCTCTTCATTGTAGAGCAGTCAGCTTCACTCATCCATTAAGCTACCAGGCATGATAATTGTTATGTTAGTATTCAGGTTATTTACAATGTATTGACTCCCTAAAAAGGCCCTAAAACTACAACTGTCTTTGTATAAATATAACGAAAACTAACAAAGTTTTTACAAAATAAACTGTTTAAGGTCTGTTATAGTGTATACTGTAGAAAAATGATTGGACATTAAAATAGTTCATACGTGCATATGTTAAAGTTAAAGAGTTAAAGGAATGCATCCTCAGGTTTTGTCATTGGGATTAATATCAGTGGGATCAATATCAATAGGAAGCTTTACTCCCTACTTGTGGGATTTTGTTATATTCCACCCACTGTTATATCGGCCTATTTTGTTACACCACATTGAAAAGGTCTTTTAATAGTACACCATGGGTTGTAGACTTGCACGATATCTTCACAAAGCTAGACACCCCCTTGGGTTACAAATTATTATCTTTTGAGTTATGCCATATTTGTTATAATTAGCACTCTCCCTGTATAAGTGCCCTTCCCCTTTTATGCACCAAATGCAATTAAATTCCCCATCCCCCAAACCCACAATCAAACAAACATTTTTTTTCATTAATTTCATCAAAGGCGATGGACTACCCCAAACATCAGTAGAGTGAGTAGGTATGACAGTAAGGTCTCCTATACACACAATAATTACAAACCCTTATCTAACTAAGACAATATTTTGTTATCTTATTATTTTCTCTTTTCTTTAATTTTTTAAAGCAACCTGTGTGCTTATTATAGTAAATACGGTTTTAAGAGTGATCAGACCTGTCTGGGCAGACCCCTAACCACATGGAGTGGGAACTCCTACACCTGAAGCATGTCAATTATATCATTTAATCAAACACGTGGACCATGTGGTTTCCTATGGTGAATGCATATGTAAGGAAAGAAATACCAGTAAAATTGATGTAAGACAAAAAAGTAAAGTATGTTGTCACAAAAACATGTAGTTACAAAGGCATGTTTAGATACAGAGGAAATGGAGGATTTGTGGCATTTAGTTAGTCATTCTATCAGGATGGTTGAAATAGTTCAGCCATTCCTCATATCTGTCAGCTGGACACATAGGAGGGTCTCTGGATAATATGTTTGTAGCACTTGTTGCTTTCCTCACTTTCACACACACAAAAAATCAGCACTCTGTAACAAAGGCAGCCCTAGCTACGACTCATGTCCTGTACCAGCAATCCCTAATGCCATTCCTCATCAGCACTCTGTAACAAAGGCAGCCCTAGCTACGACTCATGTCCTGTACCAGCAATCCCTAATGCCATTCCTCATCAGCACTCTGTAACAAAGGCAGCCCTAGCTACGACTCATGTCCTGTACCAGCAATCCCTAATGCCATTCCTCATCAGCACTCTGTAACAAAGGCAGCCCTAGCTACGACTCATGTCCTGTACCAGCAATCCCTAATGCCATTCCTCATCAGCACTCTGTAACAAAGGCAGCCCTAGCTACGACTCATGTCCTGTACCAGCAATCCCTAATGCCATTCCTCATCAGCACTCTGTAACAAAGGCAGCCCTAGCTACGACTCATGTCCTGTACCAGCAATCCCTAATGCCATTCCTCATCAGCACTCTGTAACAAAGGCAGCCCTAGCTACGACTCATGTCCTGTACCAGCAATCCCTAATGCCATTCCTCATCAGCACTCTGTAACAAAGGCAGCCCTAGCTACGACTCATGTCCTGTACCAGCAATCCCTAATGCCATTCCTCATCAGCACTCTGTAACAAAGGCAGCCCTAGCTACGACTCATGTCCTGTACCAGCAATCCCTAATGCCATTCCTCATCAGCACTCTGTAACAAAGGCAGCCCTAGCTACGACTCATGTCCTGTACCAGCAATCCCTAATGCCATTCCTCATCAGCACTCTGTAACAAAGGCAGCCCTAGCTACGACTCATGTCCTGTACCAGCAATCCCTAATGCCATTCCTCATCAGCACTCTGTAACAAAGGCAGCCCTAGCTACGACTCATGTCCTGTACCAGCAATCCCTAATGCCATTCCTCATCAGCACTCTGTAACAAAGGCAGCCCTAGCTACGACTCATGTCCTGTACCAGCAATCCCTAATGCCATTCCTCATCAGCACTCTGTAACAAAGGCAGCCCTAGCTACGACTCATGTCCTGTACCAGCAATCCCTAATGCCATTCCTCATCAGCACTCTGTAACAAAGGCAGCCCTAGCTACGACTCATGTCCTGTACCAGCAATCCCTAATGCCATTCCTCATCAGCACTCTGTAACAAAGGCAGCCCTAGCTACGACTCATGTCCTGTACCAGCAATCCCTAATGCCATTCCTCATCAGCACTCTGTAACAAAGGCAGCCCTAGCTACGACTCATGTCCTGTACCAGCAATCCCTAATGCCATTCCTCATCAGCACTCTGTTACAAAGGAAGCCCTAGCTACGACGCATGTCCTGTTCCAGCAATTCCTAATGCCAGTATAGCCACATATAAGAATGAAGTGACCCTCAGAGTCCTCTGCCACCACAGCCTCTCTCACCTACAATTGTATGACACTGGACATATATCTCCCTCAACTTCCCCATTAGGCTAGGTCCCTCCCACAACCACACCACAGTGGACACAGTGACCCCTCATCTACCTCCATCCGTTATGCCATGAGCACACACACCACAATGGACACAACCACCCCGACCCCTACCCTCACATGTTCGGCCCTCCCTGAGACACAGGACCCTTCAACAAAATGATCCCCCTCCCCTATCCCAACAGGTAAAACCATGCCCTCACACAACATATTGGACATACCAACCACCTTCCCTAAGTCCTACATGATAGACCCTGATAGACATCACAACTGTTACGTTTAGAGAAGACAAGCTGAGAGAACCTGGAAATGCAATCATACGGTCAATGAACCTACTTTTCTGGAATTTTGCTGCACAGTTTGATAACGGAATGATTCATGTTGGCGGTTCTCTGGAGTCCAAAATATATGTCATTACTCCATCTTGTAGCACTCTACAAAGAAAAAAATACTTTTCACTCAAGTATTAATCATTCTTTTCATTTAATAAGAATACCCTTCACTCTAAGACAAGACCATTTTTCATTCAAAGGGGAGATAATGGTTGAGATTCTTGAAGAATCGGACAACTCTTTGCTTAAAGGAAAGGTATTGAAAGGTCTCAATCAAATAATATTTAAACAAGTATTGTAATGTTAAGTAAAAAAAAAATAAGCAAATAATATTATCAATATTTATTAAATTTGAAAATTTCATTAATTAAAAAAAGCGAAAAGTCTGACAACATGTTAGCCTATATAAGTCATTTCCCAAAATAACGTCATAAATCATAAAATTCCTCAACTCATTGTAGATGACAATAGTGATCTATAACTACAAACTGATATAACACTGATTTGTATGACATGGGCCAGTGAATACAAGGTATACTGTCTACACCTACTTATTACCATATCACAGGTGTATATATAGTTGCTTTCAGTGAAGCATAACATTTGTTTGCCTATAATATGCGGAATGTAAAAAATACAATGTTGGTACATTCTGGTTAAGGATCTATGCTATGTTACACATTATACCTGTGATTTGTGTAAGAGTTCTTTCCCTTTAAAACACTACTAACATAATCTGCTGCTGCAGAATTACTCGAGCATTACATTGTATTAATGCAATTTGACTTATTTCACATCTTTCGAAAAAGTCATCAATTGATAGAAACTTCAGGCTATCGTTTCTATGGGATATTTCACATATGGTTTAAGTGTGGAACTATTTTGGAAAGGAGATGATGGTCACACCAAGATATAGCATACACCCTTACCATACATCCTTAGTCTACATGTAACAGTAGGGTTATATCCTTAAGGCTCCATGTCACAGTAAGGTAGCATACACCCTTAAGTTACCATGGCACAGTAATGAAGCATAAATTATTAAGTCTTGTTGTCACAATAAGTTAACATACACCATTAAGGCTCCATGTCACAGTAAGGTAGCATACACCCTTAAGTCACCATGTCACAGTAATGAAGCATAAATTATTAAGTCTTGTTGTCACAATAAGTTAACATACACCATTAAGTCTCCATGTCACAGTAAGGTAGCATACATCCTTAAGTCTCCATGTCACAGTAAGGTATTATACAACCTTAAGTCTCCATGTCACAGTAAGGTAGTATACACCCTTAAGTCTCCATTTCACAGTGAGGTAGCATACATCCTTAAGTCTCCATGTCACAGTAAGGTAGTATACACCCTTAAGTCTCCATTTCACAGTAAGGTAGCATACGTCCTTAAGTCTCCATGTCACAGTAAGGTATTATACAACCTTAAGTCTCCATGTCACAGTAAGGTAGTATACACCCTTAAGTCTCCATGTCACAGTAAGGTAGCATACATCCTTAAGTCTCCATGTCACAGTAAGGTATTATACAACCTTAAGTCTCCATGTCACAGTAAGGTAACATACATCCTTATGTCTCCATGCCACAGTAAGGTAGCATACATCCTTAAGTCTCCATGCCACAGTATGGTAGCATACATCCTTAAGTCTCCATGTCACAGTATGGTAGCATACTTCTATAAGTCTCCATGTCACAGTAAGGTAGCATACGTCCTTAAGTCTCCATGTCACAGTAAGGTATTATACATCCTTAAGTCTCCATTTCACAGTGAGGTAGCATACCTCCTTAAGTCTCCATGTCACAGTAAGGTAGCATACATCCTTATGTCCCCATGCCACAGTAAGGCAGTATTCCCCCCTAAGTCTCCATTTCACAGTAAGGTAGCATACATCCTGAATTCTTCATGTCACAGTAAGGTAGCATACAACCTTAAGTCTCCATGTCACAGTAAGGTAACATACATCATTATGTCTCCATGCCACAGTAAGGTAGCATACATCCTTAAGTCTCCATGCCACAGTATGGTAGCATACATCCTTAAGTCTCCATGTCACAGTAAGGTAGTATACACCCTTAAGTCTCCATTTCACAGTAAGGTAAGTTATAATCACGACAGTTATACATGCACTTTTAATCCTTGTTGAACTGTAGCTAACATTTTCCTGGTTTCTACATTTGTCTGTACCTGTCTGGTGGTAGCCATTTTATTCTCTGCTTCATAATCAGGTATATCAACTGACTTAATGTTTTTTAGTAGGCATACTCAGACAAATGTGTTTACCATCAAAGAATAAATAAAAGGGTTATACTGCTTAAGGTAATAGGATTGTGTTGCCATTTCTCAGTAGAATTTCTCCAAATTTTGTAGTTATATTGCTTTGAAGTAAGGAACATTTTCTGCCACAAAAAAAATATTGGTTGTCATAATTTTAAGGATTTTAAATGGAAATTTATGTAAAAGGAGTGAAAAAATGAAACACAATTTTTGGCATAAAAATGTCAATAAAAATGATACTGACATAAAATAGTATTGCATTAATGTATGCTGAAATTGTGTAAAATTAATTATCTATAAACGATTAAAAATTAACATTTTATAATAAAACCATATACACATAGTAATTGCATGTAGGAGTTATCGTTCTTGAAAAACTTCACAGTAGTGAAATAGGTAACCGGTTTCCTGAAGTACTGAAAAATGGACACAGGTGACTCAGATTAAAAAACAACTGAATTAATGCATTAATTGCAGTTGCGGTGAAGCCTGACAAAATTGAGATTTCTAGTTTGTATTGTTGTCTCTACAGAAGGTGTCTGTCCTGACAGGTACCACACAGCCCAGTGATATAAATCAGCTTCAATGCACAGTTATAAATGCTGACAATTTTACATAAATAGACATTCCTTTCTTTTTTTAAGAAAACTTGGACATATCTGAAGTTGGGGCTTGAGTTACACATTAACATACAAATATATAGCAACTCCGATTTCTGCCGCACTGATGATTTATTATTTTGAATAATAAGATGTGAACAAGAGTACCGCGGGGCGGAACAATATATGCCCGTCGAATGCCATATAGTGTTATATACTTTCTTACATTGAAATAAGATCTGCATCATTCAAAGAGTGGTTAGCTGACATGCTATAAAAATGTATGAGAAAATCTCCGGATAAAAAATCAAATACTGAAATGAACAAAGGGCAATAACTTTTGGAAAAATTGTTGAATCAAAATTCTGTTCAAGGAAACACAACAACATATCATGATGATTTAGCCTACTAAGTTTCAAAGTGATCTGTTGAAAAATGTAGGAGGAGATTGCCGGACAAAAATCAAATACTAAAATGAACAAAGGGCAATAACTTTTGGAAAAATTGTCGAATCAAAATTCTTTTAAAGGAGACACAACTTCACATCATGATTATAATGTATACCAAGTTTCGGACGGATGGACAACGCCATACCATAATACTCCCGTCAAATTTGACGGGCGTATAAAAACTACTCAGAATAAACAGCTATGGTCATATAAGGACAGCCTCCCCTGTGTGCAAGATGCATGTGTGTAGTGTATGCGTGGGTTTTGTGAGGCTGCGATATGTTCCTATTTGTCTCCTTGTGATAGCCTGGAACTGATGCTGACTTTGTAGTGCTACCTCATTGAAACATACTGCCGAAGACACCCCACCTGGTCACATTAAACTGACAACATTAAAACTCCTAAATTGGTGGGCGTTAAGCAGGAATAGAAACTACCATTTTTACAGACTTTGGTATATCTTAGCCAGAGAACAGAACCCTGAATTGTTATAATTGACTATAAAGACAATGTGTTTTGTCAAACGATGCCAATTAAGGTCAGATAAACAGAAAAGGACCAAATTTTGTATTTCACAACAAAGACATACAAAGTGAATTTGTGATCTTTTTTTCATTACAAAGCAAATCCACTATATCTAGATTTGTTTATCAAAAGTGACTAAAAAGTAGAAACATAGAAGTTACTTTGGCATTGTCCATGAACTGGATACTACACTATACCCTGTAATAAAGAATTATCTTTACTCTTTTCACTAGCAGACATGATCACCACTGAATTAAACAAGAGACCCATGGGGTCTGTATATTGTAACAGTGTTTATTTTTCTACAATGTTTCCTCGGGTTGGTAAGTATATGGATTGTGAAAGGTTTCGAGAAGCACACAAACAATAAGTGTTTATATGTTATATGTGACATTTCGATGACTAGTACGGTATGTACTAAATTGTGTAAGAAGTGTTAATTGTTGGCAGTTATTGTTATAAGTTATAATTATGAACACCCCGGTTGGCGGTTGTTGTTATAAGTTATAATTATGAACACCCCGGTTTGCAGTTGTTGTTATGAGTTATAATTATGAACACCCCGTTGTTATAAGGTATAATTATGAACACCCGGTTGTTATAAGTTATTATTATGAACACCCGGTTGTTATAAGGTATAATTATGAACACCCGGTTGTAGCTTACTCACCGTTGGCTCCTTAAGGATTTCTGATGTGTAGACGTTCTTGAGATGCGCGAGACTCTCCCAGGTCCCACTCACCAAACTGATGATCTTGCTCTGAGCAATCATCTTGATTTTCCTTGTTGCAATGTTCCACTGTGAAGGAAACGAATCATAGTTATACCAATGATAATAGACATAAAACTTGATGTTTATTCCCTGACCTTGACTATTTTAAATGTATAGGTATTATTTTAACTGGAACCCATAATATAATACCCCTACACCCTAATGGCTAAATTTTGATTGTTATATGCTACTAACCAATACTAATAACAATGAAATCTAAATCTCAAAATTAACAACGAACTACACATACATACAGAATTCACTTTGTAGATCAAGTGTGCAAAGATTTCTTATGTGCAATAACGCACTAAAGGAGAAGTTGTGAAGCCATGCAGCTTTTCATGAACTGGCATAAATCTGTAAAAAAAATGTTAAAATGAAAAATGAAATGCATATATATGCAGCTAACAACTAAATAGATAGAGAGTACAACTCTTATTGAGATATTTGTAGGTATTTAGTAATTAATCCTTATAATCTCGAGTCTACAGACAGAAAGCCAAATCGTTAAGGCCTGATTTTATTATTATTTGATCGGGGAAGAAGGGGTTGCTATAATAAACCAGTTAGATTTAGAGTCCTATCTATGCACAGGATACAAAATAACCTAAATATAATGTAGGTTTACAACAACATAAGATTCTGATCATACAGACAAAACACAAATCACTCTAGAAAAAATGTTTTTAAGCTACCATTTGTAGTGCACAAGTACGTGATATATTTCAGAAAAAAATCTGTTATTGAAATTGGTTATTTACTGTACAAGATGCACAGGAGATGTCTGGACAATTTCCTTTTACAAGCAGACAGACAGCTGATTCTAGTATACTCCCTACTCCTCCAACAAAACAAGGGGTGGGCTATAGTGAAAGGTGAATTCCTATGATATTTGGTTGTGTTTATATCGGTGGATAATTCATAACATGTGAACTGATTATAAAAGAAGGGCTTGAAAAGCCTACTCAATATTGAAGTGTCAAAAATAACCAAAAATTGGAAATACCTTCAGCATGGTTGGCATATTAAGTGTCGTTTTGACCCAAGTTTACTTAAACCTATAAATCGAGGAACTTGAGGAAGGGTTATGCTATATAAACAAAGATGAAAAATTTAATGTCAAGTTATATGTCCCTTCAGGTATTATACAAGCATTTTCTAAAATTGAATTTACAAAATATAATGTATTTTCTGAAATCCATCTGATTTTTTGGCACATCCTGTACTGGGGCGTCTACACAATTAACCCGTGATTAAACTCATCACCTGGATACGATCTTCTGGGATGTATCTAGCTACAGGGTGATGAGTTTATCCTACCTCCTCACACAACTTTATATAACTAGATACATAAATGACATGTTTATCTACAGTGAAATCATGGTTATATTCCAACGTAAATACATAGTTTTTCATCAGAGTTTGGAGTACTTCCTCATCTGACCTCCTTGATCTCCATGCATGCATGTCCTGGGAAGGGGGATACAGAGAAGGGGGGCCCTCAGGGGAGGGGGATAAAGGAAAGGGGGCCTCAGGGGAGGGGGATACTGGGAGGGAGTACAAACATATACAGTGTGAAGTAGTCTACACTAGGAGTTCACTAAAATAGATCCTGCCGAGATCGAGATCGCCTAAAGATAACATACACCTGTCTACCACATACTCAAATATTTCATTCAACAAGCTTTTATAATTTCATGCATGTGCAGGTTTTATGCGAGCGAGCAGAGTGTGGTTACTTAACGTCCTATAAATCGTCTATACAATATATTGTTTGTCGTGCTAAGTGTGTGCAGTGCTATATCTAACTGATCTAAAACCATTTTGTAGCACATTGTGACATAATAGATGTTTTAAACCCACAAAATTCCCTGTTAGATTTACTACAATGATCTAAATAACCTGTGGACATTATTGTCACTGATTCCATCTACATGTACATTACAGCAGATTATGTTTTTCATTATTTTCGAATCTCTGATAACAAGGTCTGTCTGTATCTCTGATAACAAGGTCTGTCTGTATCTCTGTCTGTCTTTCAAATTAACAGACACCAAATCTGATAAATGCTTGGTGAGTAAAATTGTTAAACAAATTTCCTTTCCTAACTATGTCTGATTAAAGAAAGCATCATCGAAGTTGACGGAATTAGATATCAGTCCCTTGCTAAATTAAATTCTCAAAATCAGATTCATTGAAAGGCTATATTTTAAATAGCAAGATTTTATTTTGAGAAACCATCTCTATATAGATTCAACAAGTAGAAGGATTGGCAGGAAATGTTAGTTAAGAACATTTGATAGGAAATGTAAAATTCCTGAAAAATATAAGCAAAGAATATAATTTGCATTAAGAAGCTCTGTGAAACAGGGGCCAGATCTAGACTATCATCTAGAGTTAGTCATTCAAACAGGAAACAGCACTTTGTCTACAGGGAAGGGACACAGGGACTTGGGAATTTGTTACAGCTGTATTTTCAACTATTTACTAAACTAGGGTGTCCAGATTAGTTTCGTGGCATTTTTACCGAAAGTTGATCTAAACTCTTAAAAACGTGTAAAATTACCCTGAACACATAGTTTTGGTCCAAATATAGCTGTAACAAGTTTTCATGTCCCTGTGGGAAGGGATCTCTTGATTGTAACTATACAGTTCTACAACAAATACTAGGGTTACTTACTTTGTAATCAAAGGAAAACTGTTCATCATCTGGAATTTGTTTCACCTGAAACATAAAATAGGTTTACTATAAACCAGCTGCTGCCAGCACACTATGGGTATCACTATTACCACCGGAGCCATAGGAACAGATGATACTGTTACTCCTTACTCTATCAAATACTGCTTTGTAACTAGGGCCAAAAGATAATTAACCAACAAACACATATTTTGTATGATAATTAACGAACCAACACAAATTTTGTATAACTAATTTGATAAAAGTCATGATGAATCTTTTGTTTTTTTAATTTGTGTTCATTTTGCAGAATTTTCATGCAAAAATTGTGTGCATGTGTACATAATTGAGAACAAAAGATCCTCAATGGTCTTGTATCCATTGTGTAGTATAGGTAAAAAAATATCTCCACCAACCCAAAGGTCATAGGGTCAATCTTGCCTTTGGAACACACCTTACATTCTTGAAATAGCATCCAGAACAACTTGTATTCAGGACTTGGTAATATGAAAACCAAGTTCGGGAAACTTTTTTTTGAAATGCACAGAAATTGAAAAGTATCTAGAATCCCACTCAAACTATGTAGAAGGACCTCGTTTAATCTGAAAAGAACACCTTTTATCAAATACCCAGCAAAATCCCCGGTTAGATCGAATATAAAACTTTTTGTTGTTAAAGTCCGGTTGTTTGGAACACTCCTGTAGAAAGGATGGACATTTAGACATTACCAACACTCTCACATTCTTTTATAGAAAGTACAACATTGGTTTGGAGATAATATGTTTCATGATTTTCTCAGCTTGATTCTTCTAAGGAATAAAAGATATTTTGTATGTAGCAATGTTTGTGATACTCTCCCTTATTGCTTGTCAGTGTACTGCGTGCACGTGGAGGCGGGAGGCGCGGAGAGGTACGGTGTGGTATCAGTGCAGGTAATCGGGGATATGTAGTAACCATTACATCACAATGCAACAACTGCAGCTACCTACGTCTGTAATAAATCCCCTTTTCATGTTGGATCCACATTTAGATTGGCATGCCTACATAAAAAGTCATTTTATTGCTGTCCTCACATATATCAACAGTTTGTACACAATCACTCTCCTCTTTAATGTACTTCTCAACATTTCATACCCACAAACAAATCTGGATTCTCATCATGCACACGGGGACCTGAGATCCAAGAAGCAGTATAACACAGTATGTATAACGTGTCTTAGTTCTCGGGTCCTTGTGACAAGGTCAATCAAATCCTGTGTAATGTACAGGCTACCTCGTTAAGTTATTGACAACCACCTCGTCCTATGATACAAATAAGGTCATGCTACATGTAACAACTATGACAATCGGCAGGATGTGAGAAAATGATTATGACATCATTAAGATTAAACCGTAGCCAAGGACGATGACGACTGAGAAGTAAGAGGCTATAACAACTATAATGGACCACAACAAACTGTCTCCGACAGGATAACGTTAAACAGGAAGACTGGGAAAGTAATCCCAGTGATGTATTGATATCGGGACATCGTGCACAAGTGTAAAATACAGAGGAAGGTGACGCTATGTTAACAACCCACTGTTATCAATGTGTAAAGAAATATATGACAGTATAAAGTAGCAAGAACCATTAGGCAGTAAATGTCAGCCGTACGGACAAGTCTTGTCTGTCTCACTGTACTAACTAGACAGTGCTAATTGTACACACCTCTGTGTAATCACTTATAGGGCCCCCAGGTGTATGCCATGGAATGTTTCAGCTCGCCTATTTTATCACCTTATAAAGCCTTAAAGTTACATGTGCGTGTGGTATTTATTTATGCTGTATAATAACTACAAAATTAAACTTGGTGACATCATCGTCATGTTATTGAAAATGTATACCATAGCTGATCACCTATTAACCGTTCACAGTACTAGGGCCTTTCAATAAATATCAAACTACTTATAACTTAATGTACGTCTAAGTTCGTAAATCCTCTAAGTCGCTTTTGCAAACAGGTTTCTTAGTATGTAATTGATGTTTCATGCATCACCTGCATTCTATCGCGAGTGTTTATACTGTATACATGTGTTTTATTTGGCGCCGTTTACTTAATTTAATATACTTAATTAGGCGTGGCGTACGAAAAATAGGTGCACTCCTTGTCATTATTACATGCAATATTGTGATGCTCTTATCAACATCGATTCTTCAGGGAATACAAGAAAGTACAGACATATGAAAACTTCTACAAGTATAGCAAGTACTTGAAAAACATTAAGCAGGGACCTGTTGCCATGGATACCTGAGCTGGCATGCCCCTGCCCTTGAATCCGATCGCGTAGAGCTCCTGTTTGTCCGCGAGCTCCATTGTCCTCTGGTCCTTATCGTCATCAAACTGTGGCAGTGACGTGTCGAGATGCTTGATGACGTAGTGATATCCTGGTTTTATCCAGCGATACACTGGGAAGACGAACATCCGTTTGTTAGACTTATTCTCCAACATAACCCTATCTACGTACCAAGCAGCCCCCAGACCACTGCTGTCCCGCCAAAACTCCACTTTAGATACTGAATCAAATTGTTTCAAGTTTTTGATGGAGAACGTATCCGTACAACCACTTTCGAAGT
The DNA here is from genome assembly GCF_002113885.1 of Mizuhopecten yessoensis. Taxonomy (NCBI): domain Eukaryota; kingdom Metazoa; phylum Mollusca; class Bivalvia; order Pectinida; family Pectinidae; genus Mizuhopecten; species Mizuhopecten yessoensis. Next base: position 170,541 of record NW_018408171.1, on the reverse strand, counting down.
CATTCCGGAACCAGTTATCAAGCGGGTACTCTTTGGATTTCCCGCCATTTTGGTCATACAGAATTATGGTTACGTTTGCATCCGTTCCCGCTCCCTTCCGGTCTCCCGTCCGGACATACACATAATAGTCTGTCGCCTCTTTCGTCCCTATACAGTTCCCCATGACGCTAGCCTACCTAAAACACTTGTCAAGCGACACACCTGCTTAACACTGTACACCTGAAATATTTGATCACGCGGTCCATAGCTAACAGACGACAGTTGTTAGATGTCGACTTGAACACACGTACGTTGGCCTACTACACGTGTCTTCTAGTAATTCACATGTACCCAGGTATCCCGTCTGCTACATATAAGGAAACTCCGGTTTACCCAGACCTCTCTGTAGGCGATCAATATAAATCACATGACCGACTAGGTGGTACCTATTTTTAAATGTGATGTATAAAAATACATCAACCTTACACCCCTATATAATCGGCACACAGGACCACTATAGATTGTACTCCACGACGCTGTCGCGACAGGATTAGATAAGTCTTCCCCGTCAATACTCCTCTCCCGGGACAGTCCTATTTGATTAACACAGATTGTCTTTAATACAACGTCTCGGGTTTATTTCCTGAATTTTCTCTCAATTTCCTATGTTGGAGTTTCAATCTTCTGTAATATCGTTTGTGCTAACAGAGCAAGACATAGTTGAAATGATTTGAAACGATAGAACAAGCAAATGTAATAGTTTCATAAATCGAGAAATATATCTCCACAAAATCCTGGAACGATCATTATCAGGTCTCGTCTATGTTAGCAAAGCATCATTACGTACAGCAAGCCTTTAGTCCGGAATACCTCGCTCTCACTGTGTACTTTTTTTCTGATCGATCCGTTGATGAGTGACAATGAATTTTTCGGGGTCACGTGATCTGCTGTCACTTACTGAGGTGTAACAAGTTGTACCCTATTCCATTGGAGTCTAGCAAAGTGTTCAGTGCCCTTTAACGTACTATATATCGTAGCCGCTCTAATAAACAATGCTGTAGCATAAAAATATATATATAAGAGTTTCACACTTTCTGCCTTATACATGTCATGACTTGGCTCTCAGACTTTACATTTTCCTATTTTATTAAATGTCCATTTCGAGGGAATACAGACACTTCAATCACCATACCTTAATTTCATATCAAAATTATTTTGAAAAGCAACAAAGTAGAAACTACTAATAACTAAAACATACGTTCAATTCTCATCTGTTATATAGGTTTATAAAACTGAGTTTGTATTTAATGACAAAACAGACACAATTATGTACATCGAGTGATGGTACAGGTGGAGGGCCGCGGAACATCGGCCCAGTTGGGATCATCTTTGATATGGCGAGTGTTTGTAATTATTCCGTTACGGTTCACCTCCAGCACAGATTTGCCGTCTATATCTACCACGAACTTAATGGGTTAATACACAGTGCAGGAACTTTTAACCCTGTAGCCAATAGTTCATGCTAAAGCACACGACATGGTCTCGTGATACCAGTTTAATGGTTGTAAGAACACCCGTGCTGATGTCGTATTTGTTCTAACAGATTTACTGTCATAGTTAAACGGTAATGTGATGGGACAGAACTTGGCAAACTATCGACGACTTCCCCCAAAAAATACGCTACGGAATCACAATGACAAAACTAAGCATTTACCTAACGTACAGCTGGACCTATCCTGACTTGTAGGGGGTATATAACAGCTGGGCCTATCCTGACTTGGAGGGGGTATATAACAGCTGGACCTATCCTGACTTGTGGGGGGTGTATAACAGCTGGACCTATCCTGACTTGTAAGGGGGTGTATAACAGCTGGACCTATCCTGACTTGTAGGGTGTATATAACAGCTGTACCTTTCCTGACTTGTAGGGGGTATATAACAGCTGGACCTAGCCTGACTTGTAGGGGGTATATAACAGCTGGACCTATCCCGACTTGTAGGGGTATATAACAGCTGGACCTATCCTGACTTGTAGGGTGTATATAACAGCTGTACCTTTCCTGACTTGTAGGGGGTATATAACAGCTGGACCTACCCTGACTTGTAGGGGGTATATAACAGCTGGACCTAGCCTGACTTGTAGGGGGTATATAACAGCTGGACCTATCCGGACTTGTAGGGGGTGTATAACAGCTGGACCTATCCTGACTTGTAGGGGTATATAACAGCTGGACCTATCCCGACTTGTAGGGGTATATAACAGCTGGACCTATCCCGACTTGTAGGGGTATATAACAGCTGGACCTATCCCGACTTGTAGGGGTATATAACAGCTGGACCTATCCTGACTTGAAGGGGGTATATAACAGCTGGACCTATCCTGACTTGTAAGGGGGAGTATAACAGCTGGACCTATCCTGACTTGTAAGGGGGAGTATAACAGCTGGACCTATCCTGACTTGTAAGGGGGTGTATAACGGCTGGACCTATCCTGACTTGTAAGGGGGTGTATAACGGCTGGACCTATCCTGACTTGTAAGGGGGTGTATAACGGCTGGACCTATCCTGACTTGTAAGGGGGTGTATAACAGCTGGACCTATCCTGACTTGTAAGGGGGAGTATAACAGCTGGACCTATCCTGACTTGTAAGGGGGTGTATAACGGCTGGACCTATCCTGACTTGTAAGGGGGTGTATAACGGCTGGACCTATCCTGACTTGTAAGGGGGTGTATAACGGCTGGACCTATCCTGACTTGTAAGGGGGTGTATAACGGCTGGACCTATCCTGACTTGTAAGGGGGTGTATAACGGCTGGACCTATCCTGACTTGTAAGGGGGTGTATAACGGCTGGACCTATCCTGACTTGTAAGGGGGTGTATAACGGCTGGACCTATCCTGACTTGTAAGGGGGTGTATAACAGCTGGACCTATCCTGACTTGTAGGGTGTATATAACAGCTGTACCTTTCCTGACTTGTAGGGGGTATATAACAGCTGGACCTAGCCTGACTTGTAGGGGGTATATAACAGCTGGACCTACCCTGACTTGTAGGGGGTATATAACAGCTGGACCTATCCCGACTTGTAGGGGTATATAACAGCTGGACCTATCCTGACTTGTAGGGGGCATATAACAGCTGGACCTATCCCGACTTGTAGGGGGGATATAGACGTTTTAGGGACTAGCTCGGCATTCGGTAAAATGTCCCCTCTGCAATGAGGATATACTATAGATGGATGGAAGTCGAGAAAAAATACCCCGTAGGGGGTATATAACAGCTGGACCTATCCTGACTTGAAGGGGGTATATAACAGCTGGACCTATCCTGACTTGTAGGGGGTATATAACAGCTGGACCTATCCCGACTTGTAGGGGGTATATAGACGTTTTAGGGACTAGCTCGGCATTCGGTAAAATGTCCCCTCTGCAATGAGGATATACTATAGATGGATGGAAGTCGAGAAAAAATACCCCTTGATCTTTTATGCTAAAGTAATTTTTCTTGAAAGTGTGTGAAAAGCTTGGCATTTCAGTAACCTTGGCGCGAAATATGTTCTCCTTACGCAGGCGGAATCTCCGTTTTCTCCCAAAACACGTCAATAAGACATTCAAGCCTTTGTCAATCATACATCTGAAGATCAAACTAACATGTTAGTCGAATTGTTGTATGTTAAATTCATCGATTGGACCATATATCCATATATTCCGTTGAATTTTGACAAAGGCAAGAAATATCGACTAGTGCATCAAAAGTTTGGAAAATCGGACGATGGTTCCTACTTTGATTTAAAGGTATATTATATGACGTTTGACCATTGGTGTAATTAATATTAACATTAACGTAACACATCTGAAATATAATACAAAATCGTTCAACGTCAGATACATGTCGTATGGAGCATGCGCCCCGGAAGCACATATATGATATAGATATAGATATATGATATATGATAATGATATATGATATAGATATAGATATATGATATATGATAATGATATATGATATAGATATATGATATAGATATATGATATAGATATGTGTAATTACCGCAACCAGGCCACTCAGAACCTTGAAATTTATTTCGTACAGACGTTTTTTCTCCTCTAACTCTATATCCCGCTGGGTCCGATAGGGGTCGTTCTGAGGCAGTGACGTGTCAAGATGACGGATTTTGTAATGATATTTTGGTCGGATCCACCGGAATACAGGAAAGACATACTGCGTGACGTCACTCCACACAGTCACCGTATCCACAAACCAACAACTGCTGAGCCCACAATCGTCCCGCCACATCTCCAGGGTGTCCAAACTAGAAAGGGCCGCGTCACGTACGGAGAATTTGTCCGTGTGTCCGCGCTCAAAGTCGTCCTTAAACACATGCCACAACCAGTGTTTATTTGTCCGACGTCCGTCATCACAGTGGAATATGACGTTGACGTTAGCGTCTGTCCCAGCCCGTCTCCGATCCCCGGTTTTTACAATCACTTTGTAGGTGGCAGTACCTGACATAACTATCACTTGGTGTTGAAAGTGGAAAGAACTCCTGACAACACTCTGCTGTAAGCCTCCGTGCTCCTCCGTGATAACCCTTCCCAGCAACAATTCACAATAATGACGTTCAATTACTTCCTGTTGTCATACTGTTTCCGGAAATTGAACCCCGGAACCCGACGGTCGAGGCAACGTCCTTCCTAAAGTGTGCTGATGTAGTTACCCATGTATAAGAACATTTATGTCTATCTATGACAGCAACTCCGAGTTCTGACGGAAATAAACATATTTACGATACCAAAGTAACACTTTTGTATTCACAAATTGTACTATATACTTGGTAAGTGGTGTTTAATGTGCATCAAAATAACCGCGTGATACGTACAGTGTACGTGCCCTACACTGTACGCCTGAAACAGAATAGATAGACGAAACGAACTTGAACAACGTGTCGCATTGGACTAACTCAATCCTGTGACGGCTGAAGCCATCCCATGATGTCGAAATGAAAATTCAAACGTTCTCACGCGATCAATTCAAACGTTCTCACGCGAAACAAACTCACTTGCTCTCAAGTTTATAAATAGATCTTTAGTATATCCTGCAACATAATTGAGTACTATGTGTTAGATTACATACAATTTGGTTTATTTGGTGTCAAGTAATATACAACTCACGAACCCCCTCCACCCTCCTCCTCCACCCCTCCCCACTCCAATCTACAACTCACGAACCCCCTCCACCCTCCTCCTCCACCCCTCCCCACTCCAATCCCCCAATCCCCCGACAGGAGACAGGAATATTCACCACAATATGTTACTGACTGGTGTTAGCAGCCACACAGCTCAGCTTTCGCCCTTAGATCCCAGCAGAGATCATCATGTAGCACATTAACCGACAGGTTATGCAACATTTCACTCAAATCAAACGCCAGGAAAAGCCTGACTTACACACAATGTAGATATAAGTATAATACATTTCAAATATAAAGTAAGGTTGAAATTACATGGAAATGCCTCCCTCTATTCCATGCAATCGTTATACGCATGGCCACAAAAAAAATGGCGCGAGACAGTGAGTAAAAAGCTCAAATCGTAAACGGTTTAGAACGAAAAGATGAGCTTGAGAAATCCCGGAGTAGCACAAAGACAGCCAATGAGAAACCTTGGAGAGATTGGAGAGGAGAAATATATGAAAATTATCTGATGAGATTTTTAGAAAGTTAAAGGGGCTGGTCGGGGGAAAAAAATGACAAAATAAATGGATCTAAATGCGTTCTCTGGTCTTCCAATAGTTATACCACGTCAATATGATGGTCGAGTTCTGCTTGCAATGTCCAGTTTTGACAACTGAAATCTCGGGCAAGCCCCGTAAATTTAGCGCAGATCTATTTATATATGTCACGGTGGTTGTCTCGAAAGTGAGGCAGTGAAGATAACAACAATAAATAGCACGCCGTCTATCAGCCATGTCGGACTCAACTAGCGGACAAGACAGCAATACTATATGTAACTAGTTGTTTTCAAAGGTCGTGTATGATGCAAGTGTAGTATTCCTACCTATATGCTGTTGTTATATATAACGGTATTGATACCTCGTGCCTGTCATGACTTTTGCATGCATCTTTTTCTTTCGCCGCGATGTTTACATTTGGCCTTGTTGATGACGCGCCTGCGGTAAAATTACATCACTGATCTGGGTCAATTGAAAGTTTTAGACTGTCAGGTGACGATTTAGGATTTCTTTAATATAATTATAATTTTTACTCTTAGGGAGTGAATTTCAGCAAAATTTGAATCGGTATGTTTCATAAGAAGGTATTTTAAACATGTGTATGCCATTTTAGCATATTTTAGCATTTTTTCCCCGACCAGCGCCTTTAAGTTACTTATTCAGAGCTCTTGGACGGTACAAGCTATACATGGTACTTGGTCGAAAGCATTGTATTTGATACCAGGACCCGACGACAAAATGAGTTGAGTATGGCTGTATGTGTAGCACGGCCTATTGATCTTAGTTTAGTTTAAACATATTTTATTGCCAAAATAGTGACAACAGGATTGGGCACAAGTTATTACAACATTATTTACGCCCTTTCCTCAAATATATACATCAGATTTACAAACATGGCACAACTGGGTATCAAATAATATGTATAATAGTAGCATTACAACAACAGAAACAAAAAGAGAAAGAACAACATTGAACAGTCTCACAAATTGAGTATAGAAATATAAAACACCCTTACGAATTAAAACCTACCGCTGGTCTTTATGAATTTTTGCACGTTACGAAAAATATCATTATTTTGTTGAGAAGACAGATCCGGAATACCAGATAGCAATATATCTAAGGAGATTTCATTAACAAAATTTAGATTTTGAAACAATTCAAACGTCTGGTGTGTATAAACTGGACATTCAAAAAAGAAATGATAGGCGTTTTCACATGGAGATCCACAGACACAGGCGGGACTATCTACGATGTTGACTCTAAATAAATCATAATTTAGGGAACTGCAGTTGTACCTTAATTTAGTGTGAATGATATTTAGTTTTCGTTCACCATAACCAAAATAACTGGGCGATGTGGTGTCCAATTCTCGAGAGATGGCTTTTTTGAATCTTCCTAAAGTGACCGATGATCTTTTCGCAGTATCTAAATGATCATCGGTCACTTTAGGAAGATTCCTATTGATCCCGGTAGTTGGAATCATTGATACATCAAGTGGAATTAAATATTCGCATTTATCTTTAAAGGGGATTTTTTTTTTTATTAAATGGCAACTTAATATCTTGATAGCAAACAACACACACGTTTGGTGCCGGAGAAATTACCTGTGACACCATACCGGGAATCTTGACGTGTAGCTGGTAAACAGTGCGCTTGTCCTCGAGTTCCATACTCCTCTGATCATTGAAGTCATCCTCCTGTGGGAGAGACGTGTCCAAATGCCGAATCCTGTACCGGAAGTGCGGCTTTATCCAACGAAAAAAAGGAAACGCAAACGTATCTTGCGATGATTCGCACTTTACTTCAACAACGTCAAGAAACCAGTCGTCTAGAATTCCTTTCTCATCCCTCCACAGTTCCAGCACGTCGACTGACGCAAGTCGGCGCCCAGTCACCGGAAACTCGTCCCGACGTCCGCGCTCAAAGTCGTTGATAAAAATGTTATCAAGCCACATTTCCTCAGTACTGTGACCGTCGTTGCTATGAAAAACGACGGCAATGTTGGCGTCTGTCCCTGCAAACCTTTTGTCGCCCGTCTGAACATACACTTTGTAGTCCATCTTATCAGACATGTTGTTCAATTCATTGACTGATGACAACACAAATGGAAATATTGATGGCAATAGTAAAACGTTTGTATTGTGAAAATGTCCCTGTCGCGACGGACACTTTTTCCTTATATGCGCAATGGCGATAGGTAGGCTCAGTTTCTCAAGAACATATATCACCTTTAATTATCCCTTGGTACGTATTCTGAAGACCTTCTCGATCGTCAATTAATTCGACATGTCACTTCCGCGTGATTCCGTCACGTAAGTCACTTACATCCGCTCGAACAGATTGATTCTGTTATCCTGTATTGCATTAGCTCTGATTGAAATAGTTACACTGGCTATCGCCTAGGCTGCTAAATGGCACGTACTATACTAACCATGCTAGTCAAGATCTGTTGAAAGTCTCTGATGATTTAGATAAATTCTATGGGCTATATTTATAGATTGGTATTTCCAGCTTTGTTGGGAAGTCCCCGGTGAGCTGGAGGTAGTGACGTGGTCCTGTTTAAACAAACATAACGTATTGATCGGTCTCTATAGCCGACTTCAGACAATGTTCAGCATCTGGGCAAGGTATTGATGTATAATTCACTAATCACATGTTCCTGACCAAACCGAAACTGAAATCGGCGTTCATCATCTAATGGAACAATTTAAGGCATATACTTAAAGTTTGATGACGATACGCGTGCCTGTGTGATGATAATTTACCACAAGATACAGAGTTCCTGTGGATCCCTGGCCGAACACCTCGCCCTGTAGACCAATTTAATTATACCTTCATAGTAAATACATCTGCTTATCGAACATGAAGGTAATTGTATCTGGTTTGTGGTAACATCCCTTTCTCGAGTGCACAGCAGTTTCACAATTATCAAAGTTAACGTTTCATGGGTTCAAGACGCTCAACAGCAAAAACGGGGATCGGAGCATTTTCTACCGTTAGTCAGCTCCTCCATAGAGAAAACGGAACACAGAGAAAACGGAAGTTTTTACCGGTAGTCAGTTTATTTCTAGAGAAAACGATACAGTCTTTACCAATAGTTTCCTTGAAAAAATCAAACAGTTGTTACCAAAAGTAGGATTCTTTCATGACGAAACGACTTACTAGAATTAAGTCCTTTATATATAAAACGCAACAGTTTCCTCTAAAAGTAAGCTCCTTTTCAGATAGAACTGAACAGTGTCACCAACAGTTACATTCTTTCTAAATATAACGCAACATTTTCCCCAACTAATAGCATCCTTTTCAGATAAAACGGAACAGTTTTCACCAATAGTAGGCTCCTTCCAAGAGATCATGAGACATATTTACTAGTATCCAGCACCTTTCCATGAGAGCGGAAAGTTTTTACAAGCTGCCAGTTCCAAGGGAGACACACACATTGTTTAACTTGTAATAAAATGGCGAGAAAGAAAACTAGGACCTGTCGGTATCTCTCTCCTCGTCACTGTATCTCTCCTCGTCACTGTATCTCTCTCCTCGTCACTGTATCTCTCTCGTCACTGTATCTCTCTCGTCACTGTATGTCTCCTCGTCACTGTATCTCTCTCGTCACTGTATGTCTCCTCGTCAATGTAGCACGAGTGCAATGATGCACGTACATATGCACCTGCCTGTCTGTCCTGCTGATATACTACATATACTGTACATGCGCGTCTTTCTTCGCACGTGATGTATGAAGATGTTATATCCTTAGCACGTGAAAAATTCCATGTTGGGATTAAGTCATTAATCCGCCTGGAGTAGAGGTGGCCCGGGGTTGTGTTGTTAGATCCGTTTGTGTAGTTGATGCGGGTTATCTCTCGCTGCGCTTTACATGTACCTCACCCGTACGTACTGACACTTGTCGGGTAACCGTAATGTAGCTTGTATTCATTGTATGTTGGTGTATCTATTAATCCTTGACACCCCCCCCCCCCCCCCCCCCCCCCCCCCTATGAATAATTGATACATATGTTTCCCATTACATAACGTAGATCAGCAAAAGTTCAGAGTTCGAATCTCGTTATGTTACGAAAACATTCGTACACGAAGCTACAAATGACGCCTCTTATGTACGATAGAAACCCGACATTGCACGCACAGGGACCTGATAACTTGTTACAGCTATATTTGGACCTAAACTAAGGAGTTCAGAGTAATTTTACATGTTTTATGGATATATATCTACTTTCGGTTGGTATATATAATCATCTGGGGTGGCATGTTTACCGAAAGTCGATTTAAACCCCTAAACATGTAAAATTACTCTGAACACCTTAGTTTAGGTCCAAATATGGTTTTAATAAATTATCAGGTCCCTGTGATTGCATGGTCCAATCTGAGTGACGGAATGAGAGTATTAGGTGCGGATATCAGAGAGCTGGGCATGTGCTCTCTGGAGAAAGGGATCGTGTACACTCCTCAAATATTGAAGTCTGCCGATAAAACACAACCAATGCCCCTCCCCTCCCCTATCCCTTCATGCCTGAATTAAAACAGAGCGCATGTGTCAAAAACACAGTGCGATTCCGTTTTCACACATCCTTAGCTAAGTGTATAGCACCAGTGTTTATGTTCGACGTTTTCACGAACATTTCTGTGATGCATACTTACCAGCCGAAAGAAAATCTTAAGAAATACTATATATATAAGCTACATGTTCGTGAAATGTCAACTACCACTTTAGGACTTTGGTATGTCCCGGCCTAGGGACAGAATATATTGCCTCTCTCACTGGGAAGAACGATCAACACGGACGGCCAATAGTGAGGTAATGCCAAGCTAGGCACCAGGAAACAAAAGGTTGTAAGGAAGTAGAGCGGAAATATAATGATTCCAAATATTGCAATGAGTGCAGCTGATTTTATTTTTTGCCACCTTTATGTCACAAATTAGAGGCCTCAAAAGCAAATCCCCGATTCTGCAACGGAAATTCCCACATTGGTTGCCTCTTACAACACGCAGTGAGTAACCTAATTAGGCAAATCATGCGACATTACCTAAAATCCGTATATCACAACAGAAAAATAGAAGCACAATTATCGAGCAGTTTCAAAGAAAAAAATACATCCATATTCCAGTAGAGGGACATAACCGTTATGCATCTACTGACAATACTATCGTGGACGGTATGACGGAATGGATATCCTTTGTGTAGGTCTAAAGTAAAAATAGTCTCGTTCAACCAGACCCTTGTTGTCTGCTTGCAAGCTACGCCGAACAGAGACAAGAGATCAAGTGTCTGGTTGAACGAAACTGCAGTAAAAGATGTTAAACAGACAGCCAATTGCAGCATAACCTGTCAAATTCAATGGTAGCATAACCTGTCAAGTTCAATGGTAACATAACCTGTCAAGTTCAATGGTAGCATAACCTGTCAACTTCAATGGTGACATAACCTGTGAACTTAAATGGTATCATAACCTGTCAACTTAAATGGTGACATAACCTGTCAACATAAATGGTGACATAACCTGTCAACTTCAATGGTAAAATAACCTGTCAACTTCAATGGTGACATAACCTGTCAACTTAAATGGTATCATAACCTGTCAACTTAAATGGTGACATAACCTGTCAACATAAATGGTGACATAACCTGTCAACTTCAATGGTATCATAACCTGTCAACTTCAATGGTATCATAACCTGTCAACTTCGATGGTAACATAACCTGTCAAGTTCAATGGTAAAATAACCTGTCAACTTCAATGGTCACATAACCTTTCAACTTAAATGGTATCATAACCTGTCAACTTCAATGGTAACATAACCTGTCAACTTCAATGGTAACATAACATGTCAACTTCAATGGTGACATAACCTGTCAACATAAATGGTGACATAACCTGTCAACTTCAATGGTAAAATAACCTGTCAACTTCAATGGTATCATAACTTGTCAACTTCAATGGTGACATAACCTGTCAACTTAAATGGTAACATAACCTGTCAACTTAAATGGTGACATAACCTGTCAACATAAATGGTGACATAACCTGTCAACTTCAATGGTATCATAACCTGTCAACTTCAATGGTGACATAACCTGTCAACTTAAATGGTATCATAACCTGTCAACTTCAATGGTCACATAACCTGTCAAGTTCAATGGTAAAATAACCTGTCAACTTCAATGGTCACATAACCTTTCAACTTAAATGGTAAAATAACCTGTCAACTTCAATGGTGACATAACCTGTCAACTTCAATGGTAACATAACCTGTCAACTCCAATGGTGACATAACCTGTCAAGTTCAATGGTAGCATAACCTGTCAACTTCGATGGTAACATAACCTGTCAAGTTCAATGGTAGCATAACCTGTCAAGTTAAATGGTAGCATAACCTGTCAAGTTCAATGGTAAAATAACCTGTCAACTTCAATGGTGACATAACCTGTCAACTTCAATGGTAACATAACCTGTCAACTTCAATGGTAACATAACCTGTCAGGTTCAATGGTAACATAACATGTCAACTGCAATGGTAGCATAACATGTCAACTTCAATGGTAACATAACCTGTCAACTTCAATGGTAACATAACCTGTCAACTTCAATGGTCACATAACCTTTCAACTTCGATGGTAACATAACCTGTCAAGTTCAATGGTAGCATAACCTGTCAACTTCGATGGTAACATAACCTGTCAGGTTCAATGGTAACATAACATGTCAACTTCAATGGTAGCATAACATGTCAACTTCAATGGTAACATAACCTGTCAAGTTCAATGGTAGCATAACCTGTCAAGTTCAATGGTAGCATAACCTGTCAAGTTCAATGGTAACATACATGTCAACTTCAATGGTAGCATAACCTGTCAACTTAAATGGTTACATAACCTGTCAACTTCAATGGAAAAATAACCTGTCAAGTTCAATGGAATCATAACCTGTCAAGTTCAATGGTAGCATAACCTGTCAAGTTCAATGGTAGCATAACCTGTCAAGTTCAATGGTAACATAACCTGTCAACTTCAATGGTAACATAACCTGCAGTGGCGGATCCAGAGGAGTTTTTAGGCTTCAAGAAACCCACCCAACCTGAAAATTTTCTGTAAAAATCATGTATTTTCACCATTTTCCTCAATTTTTCCCCACATTAACATATAATCCCGGATATAAACAAATTATTTTAGATGCGTGAGCGGAGAGGTTCAATAGAAATCCTAGCATTAACCAGGTAAAACATGTGGTGGAGTGTTGACGGTTAGATAGAAGATATGGCGTGTCTATGAATAACTGTAATCCAGCTATATATACATTTGTATGGGACTTATAGGACGTGTTACAATCTGTACCAGATAAAAGTACATTGCTAAGTTTTAGTCGCACGGTTCCCCTGTCAAGAAAACATCCAACCGTCCATTTTGCTGTCAAATAAGTTTCAATGGAGTTGTTATATAAAAAAAAATGGGTGTTGTTAATTAGCATGACAAAAGATATCTTAACAAACAAGTAACACATTATATTTACTATGACAACTGGAGATTTTGAACGGTTGTCTAGATTGGTGTGGGAATGTTTTAATAAGACAACTGAAGGTTTACCTATGTTCAATCTGATTAAAACCATATCTTTAATTCCACTGCGATACTCTACGTTCCAGTCTAGTCTGGAACGTAGATGTTAGACGAAGATCTAGTTTTAATCCGATTGACCTACGTCCGTCTGCATTGACGAGGAAATGTTTTATGACAACTGAAAGTTTATCGGCGTCCGTCTACGTTGACGAGGAAATGTTTTATGACAACTGAAAGTTTGTCCACGTCCGTCTACATTGACGAGGTAATGTTTTATGATAACTGAAAGTTTACCGACGTCCGTCTACATTGACGAGGTAATTTTTATGAAAACTGAAAGTTTATCGGCGTCCGTCTACATTGACGAGGAAATGTTTTATGAAAACTGAAAGTTTATCGACGTCCGTCTACATTGACGAGGTAATGTTTTATGAAAACTTAAAGTTTACCGACGTCCGTCTACGTTGACGAGGAAATGTTTTATGACAACTGAAAGTTTATCGACGTCCGTCTACGTTGACGAGGAAATGTTTTATGACAACTGAAAGTTTATCGACGTCCGTCTACGTTGATGTTTGGATGTTTTATGACAACTGAAAGTTTAACGACGTCCGTCTACGTTGACGAGGAAATAATTAATGACAACTGAAAGTTTAACGACGTCCGTCTACATTGATGTTGGAATGTTTTATGACAACTGAAGGTTTACCTTGTTCGTCTACATTTGTGCGGAAATGTTTTATGATAACTGAAGGTTTATCGACGTCCGTTTACATTGATGTGGAAATGGTTTAAGACAACTGAAGGTTTATCCTCGTCAATATCAGTTGTAAGTACAAGAACGTGAACATTGAGAAGAAAACTCACTAGAATGATGAATATGACGTATTGACGCTATGCAGAGTTTGAGAATGTCTCGATCAGAACAGGGGAAACAATATAACAGTGGCGGATCCAGAGGGGTTTTTTGGGCTTCAGGAAACCCCCCACCATGAGAATTTTCTTTAAAAATCATGTATTTTCATCATTTTCCTCAATTTTTCCCCACATGGAAACCCCCCCCCCCCCCAGGAAATTTGGCCCCCCCCCCCCCCAGATAGGTCTCTGGATCCGCCACTGTATAAGATGTTAAAAAACATCACATACACGTATTGTTCTCAAGTTTAAAATCAAACAACGGACGATTTTTGTGATTAGTGTCAGAAACGCTGTTTTTGTTACAGAACACTCGTCCTACTCCTGCACGAACTCTCACAAAACTAAATCAATACTTGTGCAAATAGTGACTCGACTTCTATACTAAAGAGACTTGTTTCATTTTAAACGACGTTTCTTCACACTAACAGCTATATACACTGACGGTTTCCCGCTCTGATGTAAACGACTTTTACTCAATTATTTCACTGTACCATAAGCCCAGACAAATTGGATAGTCTGCCACGAGAGAGAGAAAGCGTGAATGTAAGAATGAATTAAGCAAGCCGCCCAGAGTTATTCCCCGTAGGCAAGCCTCTCCGGCAATTTTCTTTCAATCAGTACACATACCACATTCGATGCATCATACAAGTTTAGCGTTGCTTTATATAGCCATTCTTGGAAATTGTATTGCAATATATTATAATTGAGAATTTCAAAACAATATATATCATATAGGCATTTCATTTGACAAATTAGTTCTGCAACACTAAACCATGCGGCACGTCTCGGCAGATTGATTACAGGAATGAGTAGAGGTGACCCGTATCAGTATAGCATATGTGTGATTGTAACGTGGCCCTGTGAGTAGAGCGAACAATTTGACTGAATAAAGCAGGAATTTACAAAAAAATAAAATCTGACATTTTTTATTACGTTTTATGTCATTTATGGAAGCTATCAATTAGCCTCTCCCACAGGTAAGTGTGTAATTGAACGTGTAAACCACTAGACCAATGACAAGGTAAAATAGAAGGTGTTATCGCGTACCACACACGCACGTAATATCCCATTATCAGGGGCGTTTCTAGGATATTTGAAAGAGGGGGCGTAGAATTAAATCTTTCCAAAATCTAAAATTTGGACCTTTGTTTTGCTAAAAAACATAAAAAAAAATTGTGAAATGTACTAATGTAATGGTTCCTGACTTGGAGCATGTATATTTAATAGTTAAAGTGTCATAGTGTTTATGTGTTTAATTAATGAATATGATAAATTGCCATATTCAATACAATATTACGTACGCCCATTACGCCCATTACGCCCATTACACCCCCACCTGGACCCGCCCCTGATTATAGTCCGTAGAATGGAGTTTAAATATTTCTCACGATCACATTTATAACCCTTACAAGTGTAGCCATGGCGGGGCGCTACACCTCCCATAGATTGATATCGAGGCGCCCCCTCTGTAATATGGTCTACCTATATATATATATACGAGGTTAAAACGCAAGATCATCTCTGTTTACCAAAGGATACAACGAAACACCCCTCTGTGCGTGCAGAGAAAGATATGGATCGTAAACGAAGATGAAACAATGTTGGATTACTATTAGGCCCGGTAGACTGTTGTATCCTGTTTAACAGTATAGTACTGGAGAGGCCATTGCACATTTGTAGTAGGTAATTAATTGGATTACAAATTCTTCTAATGGCAATGGTGTGTTCTCACTTCGGACTTAGATAACATCTAATCTAATTCCGTGGTAGGAATTAAGGAAAACAGATATGGATAGTACTACACTACCTCAGTCGTTCGAGGCAAAAAATGCGGAAAAGCGTAATTATTAGTCCGTTTATCCTTTCTCTCTGCCCGAAAATTATGCAACAAAATACGACATATCGCTAATACATAACCATGATAAGTGCTGTCAAGCAAATTGAAGAATTAGACGATTCAGCCACCAGGAGACGGATCACGGCATGCTACTGATCAATGTGCGGATTTTTATAGTCGGCACGGATCGCGGATCAATCCAGCGACTATTTTCACGGATCTATCATAAAGAATTTTATGATAAAAGTGCTAAATTTGAACTTTGATTTAATATTATCATTATATTCGTTTTTTGGTGTATTTTAACCTATAAACTTTCATTCAATCTATACCATCGTGTGACATAAATATAATTAATATCCTGGAACTATATGTGTAAATTGTTTCTCCTGAACTTGTGTCAATTTAGATAAGTTCCATTTATGAAGCTTTTCCTTTAAAGTCGACATGTGTCATTGTTGTCAGATTAACTCATGCATTTACTTTGTCCACCTTCTCCCATATATCTTTCAACTTAATTATATTACGTAACAGGATTAACTTGTCATACCAGATCGGACACTGCATTCAGTCTCCGACAAAGGACAGCTAAATTGGCTTACCTGGTCGGGGTACGGCCGAAGTCTGAAAAGGCCGATTGCTATGAATGACAGATGTCACTCAAACTAATTACTTAATTGTTTTTGTGTAAATGTACTTAGGACACGATAATGATTTGTAACGGGAGTTAGGAGCTAGGCATCGGACTGTACTGGTGTGTTTTTGGATACTCCAGAAATCACCCACCGACCTAGAGAAAGTTATTTTAATAAATTTATATTTGGACCATACAACATCTCCAGAACTTTTACTTTTCAAATTGTATAACAATACCCCACAAAAGTGTTGTTATAGATCACCGTATCACATCGTTATAATGTACTCCCTCCCAAGTATGTGGACATCATGTGGTATCATTAATGTACATCAATCACACTTTAGTCTCGTCCGTCGGGTAGATTCAACGTACATATATTCTCTTTCAAAATCGAATACTCAGTCCGCTAGATACTTCATTTCTAATTTTATAGGTCGTTCCTGATACTAAATTCGATATCTTTCCTTTGACAAAATGTTATAGGTGGTAGGGCCGTAGGTTTGCTATTGATGGAAATAATTCGATAGGAAACATGTATTAGGTCTGTCCCGGACTTCGTTCTTGAGTGTTTCTCCTAACCTGAGCGTCAAGTAATTATTGTCTATAAAATGCATCTACTTTCTACTCGCCAGGGCGAAGCTAATTACAATCTTATAGAATACAATGTACCTATATAATACAGTGAGTTACTAATGGACATTTGGGAAACGGTCATCAACGATTTATGAATTAATGTGACACGAGCAGGGACTGACAGCCATGACATGTGATCGAAAAAGGGTATTGAAACGGAGATACTAACAGGTTTTTTTGTAGATATATCTATAATTACTAGTAGCCTTGTCCGATATGTTTTAATAGAAGACCTATCGACCCAAGCCCCTGTGTATTGATAAACAAACGTACCTAAGGGTCGTACTTGTTGAAATCTTGGTGTCCTTTGGTGTATACAACCTTACAATTATACAAATTAAAACTCAGTTTGAAACACTGAATGCAATGATGCACAGTCAGGCACAGGCTTATTAGAAACGAGCAAAGAATAAGTATGTGTTATTGAATACTTCTTCTTTAGGGCATAAATATAAATAACAAAGAACACGGGCTCTCACAGTTCGCTGATGACACATCCGTTATTTTAAATGGCACAAAGTCTTTATATGATAAATATGCTAAAATATCAGGGTTAAAAAGTAAATACTGAAAAAAACTAAAATGGGGAACAACCAAATTTACCTTACTTTGGATTGATTTCTCTGTCAATTTAGAAGACGTGGTTACTGTAAATTTCCACAAAAGTATTAGTATTATAGATGGCAAGTTACATCAATGGTCCAGAAGAATTTTAACACCTCTAAAGAGAATAACTGTTCTTAAATCTCTTACCATTGCAAAATGAATCACCTGTTTGTATCTCTCCCTACTCCAAGTAAAAACATAATTCAATCATTGAACAAAAAATAAATGAATAATTGTCTGGCAATCACCAATTGATGGAATAAAACGCTAAACAATTGTTCAAGACTATAGTGAGGGTGGACTCAAAATGATTGATTAAGAAAACTTAATATATGGACTTAAAACTAGCATTCAATGGGTCACTTTCAGGGGTCTTTCAAGAATACTTCCAGAATACTAGATTAATATATGACATAATGAATTATACAGAAAATAATGACATTCCTGGATTATTGGTTTTAATAGATTTTGAAAAGGCCTTCGACTTGGTATCATGGAAGTTTATAGACAAAGTAATCTTTTTTTTTTAATTTTGGACCCAGTATCAGACATTGGATCAATACACTATATAAAGACACTTCATCAGCTATTATACAAAATGGTAGGTTATCAGAATTTTTCACTATAGAACGCGGCTGTCATCTTTGTATACTTGTGGCAGAAATATTGGCAATTATGGTTAAAAACAATGCAAAAATTAAGGGTATCAAAGTAGGGAAAAAAGAACACAAGCTCTCACAGTTTGCAGATGACACATCTCTTATTTTAAATGGTTCTAGAAAATCTTTCAATGAGGCACTCAAAATGTTAGAATTATTTGCTCAAATATCATGTCTTAACTTGGAATAGATTACTCTGTCAACTTAGATGAAATTATTAACATTAACTATAATAAAGCTATACAAAATTGAGATAAATCATTACTACAATGGTCTAAAAGAACACTTACACCAATAGGTAGAATAACTGTTTTAAAAACATTAATACTTTCAAAAATGATTCATCTCTTTATGACTATACCGGATCCAGACAGAGCTTTTATCAAAACATGGAATTCTACTTTTTTTTAAAAATTTATATGGCAAGGACCTATTGATAAAGTGAAAAGGAACCCTCTAATTAAACAATACAACAAAGGAGTTTTAACAATGATAGATATAGGGAACTTTGTATGGCAAGGACCTATTGATAAAGTGAAAAGGAACACTCTAATTAAGCAATACAACAAAGGAGGTTTAACAATCATAGATATAGGGAACTTTATTGATAGTTTAAAATCTACTTGGGCAAGAAGACTTTTACCATCTAGTGATAGGGAATGGAAAAAATATTTTTGAACATGAAATGCAGTGTCTTTCAAAATTTGGTGAAGGTTTCTTTGAAAACTTAAATATAACAAATTTATTTTGGAAAGAAGTCCTAAATACATGGATAAAAGTGTCAAAACTAAATAAAATAAGAACCAAAACTGACCTTTTCACCTCCCCTTTATGGTACAGTTCTAACTTTAAGATAGGGAATCAGTTTATTTATTTTGAAGACTGGCATAAGAAAGGTGTAAATACAGTAGTTGACATAATGAAAGGAGGTGTAGCATTTTTAAATTTTGAAGAATTCATAGACAAGTTTTCTGTAATATCGAATAATTTCTTAAGTTACCAGAGTATGTGTGCATCCATTAAATCTGTGTTTAAAAAATGTAAGGTACATCTAAATAACAATACTATTGTAAGACCTTATTTACCTTTTCACCCTCAAATTCTATTTAAAAGTAAAAAAAGGCAGTGGAAATTTCTATAAAGCATAGTCAATACATCAGAAATTAAATGGAAAACAAATCCTATTTTCCAATATTTTAACTGCAATACAATTTATTTACTACCCTTTAAGACTACCAAATATACAAAACTACAATGGTTCCAGTATAAAATTCAAAATCAAATTCTACCTGTAAATAAATATTTAAAAATGATTGGCATAAGTGTAACCTATGCAAAAATAAATTAGAAGATTTAGAACATATGTTTTGGGAATGTAATGAAGCTTAGGTCATTTGGACCAAACTAGAAGAATGGATAAAACAAAAAACAAATAAAACAGTAGTTTTTGATCTGAAAATGATATTGTTTGGACATACAGTTAACATTGTCACATCACAACCTCTCAACTTCCTTATATTACTTACAAATTACTTTATTTTTTGTGCATCAAAAAGACAAGACAGACCTTCCTTTTAATTCTCCAGAGTTGGTGTTCGGGGAATGAGCCTAATCGGTAAACCGGTATACGGGTGGGAGATGTATATAAACAATGTACAAAATAGAGCGATCAAGTTATTTCTAGGTGTAAGAAGAAATTCTTCCAATCTAGGTAAAAAAGGCGATATGGGTATGCAAACAACGAATTGAAGTTTTTAGGTTAGGTTGTAAGTTAAAATCGGTGGAAAATGACCGTATTCTGTACAAAGTTTATTCATGGTCCTCCAGGAAAGGTTAATCATGGGATGTAAAAGCTAAAAAATTAGCAAGTAGGTTTGGTATCCCAATATTATTAATGACGCTCTAAATTCAACTAAACCCGTTATTAGCCAAGTTAAGAAGTGGCAGCTTACCGCTACTTATAGAGACGGGTAGATATACACGTCCAGTCACTCCATTAAATGACAGGCTGTGCAATTTTCTGCGATAATAAAATTGAGAATGAAATCCACTTTTTATGTGAATGTAACCTAAATTTCGACCTTAGAGTCCCTCTGTTTGAAAGAGTAAGTAATTTAGATCAATCATTTATTTCTATTGATCATAATGAACAATTTATTTTTCTTATGAATGAAGAATCGCTTCAACCTGTCTTAGCTAAGTCAGTTTTCCTTTTTATGAAAAGGAGACGTGGTAGTATTTAAAACTTGATATGCATTTTAGATTTTTTATGACTATATACCTCGTAATATATGGTTCATATTATTGCTTCTAGTCGGCAACATTACGATGCTTTCACCTTTTACTATAATTTAGTTTTAATGATTTTAATAAATCTTATTTATGTATTTTATATGTATTTGATGTGCTAGTAATTGCCAATCATCGAGGTGGGGGAGGGGCGACTTGTCGGTAGGGATTGGCCCAACCACTCTCGCTCCTCCCCACCATCGGATCATGAGCATACATTCAATTTTTATGTTATGTACAGTGTAATATATGGTTCTTTTTATTGAGAATCATTAATGGATTCTATGTTTTAATATATATAATTTTTAAGTAGTGTCTCGTAAGTCAGTATGGCTGGGCATATTTTGCATATGTGTATTTTTATTATGTAAGTGATGTGTTATGTAAAATATGTGTGACACTTAAATAAAATATTTTATTATTATTATTATTATTATTATTATTATTATTATATGTATACAGCAAGTGCCCGCTAGTCATCCCACATCATCCGTCTGGATCTGTAAACTAGATAGAGTGTGAATTGCTACAGGGACATGATTTGTTGATACGAGAGGTTTTATCTTGTAAGAAATTGACAAGAATTATACAATCACAAAGACATCAAACTACAATATCTTATCTCAAGTCGACACCAGGCCATTCCTACCACATTTATATACGTGAAGTATGTTTCCCAAGGCGGAATCACACACCTTATGCCTCTAGGTATACAGTCTATAAAATGATAATTTTAACATGTTTAAGCTCGATTTTTGAATAAGTCGATCATAATGCAAAGCCGATATATTTGTCGTATATTTAAATCTAGTATATTCTCAATGGTAATTTTACCGTGAAAAGTGGTATTATCGTAGCGATTACAAGGCTTGTGTTGTAACAAGGAGTTAAAAACTTCGGCTGGTTTAGTTGGTAAATCTTGTAAGATTAATAATGTGTTTATAAGTACGGTACATAGAACGGGAATGAACATTTGGTTAGTAAAAGGATAGATCTAATTAACTGGAGTCGTTTCTACAGATTCTAGGTAATTTACAGTGATTGATTGGAAAAAAATAATAGAAAAAAATATAATCGATGTATAATGGTAACATACCGAACGTGTAACACATCCCTCTCAATTTATAGAAATACATGAGTCAAACTTTCGATAATGAAAAACTAAAACTCTAAACGCTTCATATAAAATAGATCAGAAGTACAGCAAGTGTTATGGTAACATAACCACAAAAACATTGCAAGTATTGCACAGTCAAACGAGATGATGGTGTGAACCATCAAACAGTTCATTTCTCGGTATACTAATTACTGTTACCTACTGATCATACTAATTACCGTTACTGATCATACAAAAAACCGTTACTGATCATACTAATTACCGTTACTGATAATACCAAAAACCGTTACTTATACTAAAAACCGTTACTGATAATACTAATTACTGTTACTGATAATACTAGTTACCGTTACTGATCATACAAAATATCGTTACTGTTCATACTAAATACCGTTACTGATCATACTAATTACCGTTACTAATAATACTAGTTACCGCTACTGATTCTATTAGTTACCGTTACTGATAATACTAAATACCGTTACTGACCATATTAATTACCGTTACTTATCATACAAAATACCGTTACTTATCATACTAAAAACCGTTACTGATAATACTAGTTACCGTTACTGACCATATTAATTACCGTTACTTATCATACTAGTTACCGTTACTGATTCTATTAGTTACCATTACTGATAATACTAAATACCGTTACTGACCATATTAATTACCGTTACTGATCATACAAAATACCGTTACTTATCATACTAGTTACCGTTACTGATTCTACTAGTTACCGTTACTGATAATAATAATTACCGTTACTGATAATACTAGTTACCGTTACTGATCATACTAGTTACCGTTACCGATAATAATAATTACCGTTACTGATCATACTAGTTACCGTTACTGATAATACTAGTTACCGTTACTGATCATACTAGTTACCGTTACTGATCATACTAATTACCGTTACTGATAATACTAATTACCGTTACTGATAATACTAATTACCGTTACTGATAATACTAGTTACCGTTACTGATAATACTAATTACCGTTACTGATAATAATAATTACCGTTACTGATAATACTAATTACCGTTACTGATAATACTAATTACCGTTACTGATAATACTAATTACCGTTACTGATCATACTAATTACCGTAACTGATAATACTAATTACCGTTACTGATAATACTAGTTACCGTTACTGATCATACTAGTTACCGTTACTGATTATTTCTGTGGTAGTACAATACTTGACAGAGCGCTTCAAACAATATACTTGTTATCATTGTCAGATTTGTCGAATCTGTAAGGATAATCCTTACTGCTATAAGTCACATACACGTACATATCAATGCCAGGCCCATTATGCTATACAAATGTAAAACACCGTCTGGTTCCTGTGTTATATGTGTGTGAACTGTCTGGCCCCTGTGTTATACCTACCTATACTGGACGGGACATACGTGGGCTATGTCACGAGACTGAACGTGACTTGTCCTGTATCTAAGGACAATTGTGTGTGCCCTGTAAAAATGTTTGAACACACCATTAAGAACACCCATTAACGTGTCGACATATGTCTCCATCCCAGGTAGGGACACAGAGTGAGGCCTGTACGCGCATGTTAAAATCCTCATGCCATTTGGTCACAGTCCACACTTTATATTGAATATGCGATAAAAAAATCACCATATCTCAATCAAGTAAATAATAAAACCCATTGCATAAGCTTACCCTTTGGAACTCCTTTTAAGTGTGCCTTTAAAATATTACTATTTAAATTGAAACAATTGGTTTTTCAAGATGGTTCGTAAGCACGCTCATTGTGTTAACCATTAGGTGTTTAGCAGTGATCGGTAGATAGTACGTTGCTCTCCGTATATTATGTCGTAATACTAGCTCTCAGGGTAATCCCTGTATACAACGTAAAATAAACATTCTCATAATATCGGCGGTGAGAACATTCTCCGAGCTAACAACAGCCTAGTGGTTTTCTTCCATGTTAAATATGCAAAGATCAATGTTAAATAAATCGTTTGATTACTGTAATACTAACACACTCCGGCTGTCGGAGAGGTTTGCTCTAACTTGACGTCTCCGTCTTGGACAGTCCATATGTTAAACGGTAGGTCGACATGAACGTACCCGTGATATAAAAAATATGTATATACCAACGAGACACCAATGATGTATATACCAACGAGACACCAATGATGTATATACCAACGAGACACCAACTATGTATATACCAACGAGACACCAACTATGTATATACCAACGAGACACCAA